>NC_079405.1:12414043-12651543 GCF_029220125.1 Pseudoliparis swirei | reverse complement strand
TACAGTGGGTCTACATTTATAAAGACAGGCATGCAGATGGGTCACAGTTGCTCACATGCTGAGGACACCTCTTACCCTCACCCCCTTCCTACTCCCCCTTTTTGCAGGTGTCTAATAGTTGCAGGGTTGCCCCACACTGTGCTCACTGTGCCGGCTGCCCAGCAGGGCCGCTGCCTCCCTTGTGCTTGTGGCGTTGACAAGCCTCTGGCTTTATTTCCAGCTCGTCGACAAGCGCAGACACAGACAGCCATGGCCTGAAATAGAGCAGGCCAGCCCTTTATCCTATAATGAGGGGACTATTATAAGACGTATGTCTTAAGCAGCGTATCAGCAGGTGTCAAGAGAAGAAGTCGTAGTGCACGCAACATCTTAAAATATGATAAGCTGCTTTTCAGATTATCATCAAAAACTAAAAGTGTAAACTAATCACCTCTACTTTTGGCATAACTTAGTCTTAAGTTAAGTATGTGTTTGAGTCGAAGGTCAAGTAAACCTTTATGATATATTGTATATACTCAACAAAGGCTAACATTGGAAGATAGGAAATATGTCTGTAACACAAGCCAGATATGTTTGAGATAATCAATTCACTTCTGAACTTGTATCAATTGAGTGTGTTAAATCAAATGCAACGACAATAGTCTGGTCAGGACATCTGTCCCATATGGAATGTATGAATTATTCCAGAGGTAATAGCAGGGCATTGTCGGTGCACTCATCTTCACAAAGACGCCCATCTCTGCATGTCCATATTTAATTTGCCCCTTTCAGCTGCTGAACTGTACAGGCTGCAGATATAATGAGTCGCTCCAAAGAGATTAGTCGCCCTATCACCAATGCAGCTCCCTAATTTCTCTGTCTTTGTTGTGGCGCAGGCTGTACTAAATGGGATAAAGAGGCTTGGCCGGACATAGTGGGAGGAAGTAGCTTTTGTGTTGCTAGCAGGTGCTGTGGGATGACAGTGTTTTTTGGGAATCTATATGTGTACGTGTGCATGCATGTATGTGTGTGTGCGTGCAGCTCTGCGTCTGGCCGGGCCAGAAGGGTACATGCTCGCCAAGTGCTGCTGAGATACACCAGGAACCTCCAAAGCTCGACTTGAACCCTCAATCACGAGGCTCCTCAGGGGTTTGCAGTAAATTCTTCAGGCGAATGGTTTTCTCTCCCCTTCCTCCTCCTTCTCTTTCTCTCTCTCTTTTTCTGCTCACATCTGGTGAACAGCGCTAGCACCCCTGTCATCTTTTACTGCGTTGAGGTCATTTCCACCCTATCGGTAAAGTGGAAGCACATGATGTGCAGGGTTCGGCCTTAATGGGGTGGGGCTGGCATGGGCCAGCACTGACACAGCTTTACAGCCAAGAGCTGCCAAAACAGCCTCTCTGTGGAACGCCTCCGACTGTAAAATTAAAGACATTTGGGTAAATAATGTTAGAATACTTATATTTACCAGTTAAATACTTAACTCCTATAGAAACAGCATGTATAGGATAACATAGGGTGTTTACATGTTTTCCCCGTGGTGAAACAGAGCAGCAAAGCAGAGCTGAACATGTTGTTCATGACGCTATGAAAGAGCCCACAAAAAAAAAAGACCAAGCATTGTTCGGCTACAGAGGGATATTAAGTGTATAATGAATACCAACTCCAGAAAGACATGTTTCTCCTTTTGTAGTTTTTCTCCCTCTGTTCCAAGTTTTATTTTCACTGTAAAATTCCTTCCTTCACTCGCTTTTCCTCTCTTAATCACATTATTGATTCCAACTGGTGGAGACTGTTTGGCAGACACTCTGGATAAAGGGTGTGTACTCAAGTTTAATTGGGATTCTCCTTTAGCAATAATGTGGATTTCCTCAGTTCTTTGCCCCGCTGCGCCTTTCTTCTTCAAGTACTTCACACCACAGATCGCAGTGTTTGTCATTCTCTGGAATCTGAGCTGGTGTCATTTGTGAAAACTCAGCTCTGCCATCTGACACACTTTAGTGGGTTTTCTTGATCATTATCAGTGCATCATTAGTATCAGCTTTATATGAATAAGTTGTTCTATCACGTTGACTACTTTTTACGGTAACATTTCTAATCAGCCATCGACAAATAACGTTTCGCTTTAAAGTGAAAACCACTGTCCACTTTGCACCAACTTCAACAAAAAACGTTTCGCCCCTCATTTAGATAATTTCTTACTCAAGTATCTCAACGGAATAAACAGTTTTACTGTTTCTCTTCATGGATCTCAATGTTTCTCCAAGCAAATTCCAGTCACACTGTGGTTTCCATTTTGTGGTAGACAGCGCTGCAGTCTAAAAAGGGGTGGGCTGCATGCAGTCAGTCAGTTACTGCTGTCTGTGGGTAGACTACAGGCACAGTGGCGGTGAGCTGCCTCTGCATGGATTTGTATCCCTGCTGTCCAACAGGACTCCATCACAGACTGCAGCAACACTCGTTATTGAGGGCAAACACTCCTGTGCTGCATGCTTCTGTCCTTATTACCTCTGCAGCAGCTTAGCTCTCTGCCTTTGTTCTCTCTCTTGGCTTGAAACTGGAGAATATGGAGAGAAGTGCTGAGGCTGCAGTTAGCTCGGCTGCCCACAACTTCTGCCGCACAGGAAAAGCCATAGAACAGACAACCACCACCCCGAAGCCCTCTTGTCTACATATTTCTACGAAGCCAAAGCACAGGGGATGCTCTGCTTTAATTTTTCATTCTGACCTGCATGTAGGCTGGTTTGGGCCGCGCTTCTTGAATTCTGGTTGTTGTCCAGACTGCTTGCGTCGCTTGTCTGATTTAAAGAATGTCATTCTAAAGTGCATTGGTGTGCTGGCCGACTGACCAAATGCCCTCATGGCCAATCTGCTGTCTGAAAGCTTCCACAGACCTGCTCCTCAGAGGCGTCAAACAGCAGCCGTGTAGAGTGGCTGGAGGGACAGTAAACTTTTATCACACTAATAACCCACAGTCACAGCTACCTTAATGGCTTGGGCAGCCACACTAGGGGTTGCCTGGAGGTCAGGTTGAATTGCAGGACATAAACGGTAGATTCCAACCGGTAGAACAAATAAAGGAAGAAGAAAAAATGAGGAGCATCTGAGGTGAGCAGAGGGGAAAGAAAGTTGTTATTGGAAGAGCAGATAATCACTTCAATTGATTTGCAGTAAAGATGAAGCCATTGATTGTAGTGCTGTTTTATAACAAGGCGATCTGTGGCCATTTCCCCCTCAATCCCACCCGACTGCACGCTCACAAACGTTGGACTCAGTGCGAGCATGCCGTCAAAGGGCACAACTCCTACACAAGTGACAAGTCAGTGAAAACATTTGCCCAGCACTTGGTGAAAACTTTGGTCAGAGAAGTAGCCGGAGAAGAAGTGCGAGAAAGGGGATTTAATAATGCAGTTGAAATCTAAACTTTTTCTGAGATTCCTCTCCCTCTCTGGCTGAGGTGGACGGGTCTTGAGAGTATTTGTTTTAGGTGAAGTCAGTGCTGGAACAGAATGTTGTGGACCGCAGGCCAGACTGTGGTTCTGCGGTTCAGCTTCGACCTGAATGCAGACGGCTCTGTTTGTTTTGCTTCTCCGTTTCTCAGGGAGAAGTTTTGAAGCTGCCAAAGTCCTGCACTCACACCCAAGGCACGCAAATAAAACCCCTTCACACAGAGGAAGAAAAAATAACGTACCTGGGTGTAGTCTCTCCATCTGGACCTCAACACCACTCCAGAGCTCGGGTACATGTATATTGGTGACTCTGCTGTCCAGCTCTCATCTTGTAAAAGTGCTCTTTGGGAGATGAGATGGCGTTTGATTGTTTCAGTGGCAGGATGTTTGTGTGTTTTGTTCCAAACCTTTTCATAAATAGCAGTTTTTATGTTGCTGAGGTCAACTAGTTTTACTAGACTGGAGAGGCAAGTCCAGAGGCACAGAGGCCTCCCCACCATCTGGCTGCCATAAAAGGGTGAGCAGGAGGTTTTTAGTGGGGGTTTATGGGATGGTTGGGTGAGACATTGAGGGGAGGAGAGACAGAGTGGATGGTGGACTCCGGTTGCCCCCGAGCTGCAGTCTGAATGACAGGTCAGAAGTTCATTGCCTTCTTTTTCATCCTGCATCTGCCTCGTTAGGTGAAGGAAGGGACAGTTGGTTCAGAGTTCGAGGGCAAAAGAGAGGACGTCATCCTGAAGTTGTTATCACTGTTGCAAATAAAGATGTATTCTGGGCAAAAGATCTTTAATGAGCTGGCTGTATTTGAAAAGCATTTCAGAAGACGGTGCTCAGTGAATGTGTGTCCCCTTGTTGTTGCATTGCCGTCAGCTTGTTATGCTTTGCAAAAGATCAGATCTGAGTCCTACAGATGGTGCAGAATTCTGTGGCTGTGTAACACTGGTGATTCAATGGCTTGGTGTTGTTTGGATATGCGTCACCTCTCAAAGCGGCCTGCACACCACAGAGTAGCGAACAGTAACTTGTTTTGTATGACTACAGAATCCAGGTTCTCTCTTTTTGTCCAGAAACAGTCTCACAGTTCGGTGGTGGCTTTATTTTGTTTGCACATCTGACTTACAGTGAGTGGGAATAACAGCGTTGTTAAGCCCTGAAGATCCTGAAGCGAGAGGCGAGTGAGATTCTCGTGGAGTTTTCTGCAATGAAGACACTCCTGAGAGCCTCAGTTATGTTCTGCTGGAAGATTTCTTTCCCAGTTTTAAGAGCCTGAGCTGGCGCTGTCTGGTCCATCTGACGCTGGATACTCAGCCTTATAGGTTTTCCAGAATGGGGTTATCATTGCAGAGGACTGCGCTGCTTTGCTGACTCTGGCACCGATACCTCCCAGAGCGATTTCATCTTTTGTTATGCTGCAGTTGAGATGTGTTAACCCTTTGGCCCTTCAAGATATTTAGGTAATAGATCATCATGAAACTGCATGTGCGTACGTCCGTTGGGTATTAGGACAATACGAGTAAAATAAGAGTGGAACCCAAGGTGTTTGTTGTATAAATTAGTTATATTGACCTCTTTCTCTTGCTGGTCCGGGGTTTGGTTTTTTAGACCTTCTCCCGCTTTGTACAGTTTATGAAGGGACGAAAAGTGCTGACAGCCAAAGAATAAGAGCGTGTTTGGCAGGCACGCCCTTGTAGGTTTCTGTGTCACTCAACTCTAATAAATGTTTTATTGTTTCCTTGCTGTGGTATCGAGCTTAACACGGCTCTGCTCAGTCACACGCTATTTAGGCGGCTCATGCTTGGTTCAACTCGTAAAATAGGGGAAAAAGAAAGAGAAAGTTTGGCATTTTCTCTCATTAAGGCCAATAAATAAATATGTGGAAAATGTATTATCAAAAACGATTTCAATGATACAACTATACCCAGCAGGAAATAGACAATTGGTCGATGAACCACAAATGTAAATCAATAATTAAAATAATTGGTACCTTATGTCCTAGTTTCCTTTGAGGTAGACACCACAATGTAATCGAGTGCAACAGCAGAGGCAATTTAAAAAGCAGAACCTCAGGAGTGTCAGTGGCATTTCAAAGTACATACTTTGGAGATTTATTTTGGAGTGTCTCCAAAAATTACCATGACAATGGTATTAAATATACTCCCATTGCCAGGAACATTGATTGCACTTCACCAACTTTAAAGAAAGCATCAAAGACACCTTCAAAGGCAGCTTCAGTGAAAGAATCCATCCAGAGATTCGCTGAGAGACCCTCAACATACTTCGTCCTGTTTATACACTCAGATTTTGCATCATGTCAGAGTCTCGAGCTTTAAGAAAAGGAGTGAAATAAAACCCGGGGCCCTTGATTGAGAGGCTGGAAATGAAGGACTCTGCTCTTGCTTTAGTGGTTCCGTCCACTGCAGTGATTCAGGGGATAAATATGTGGCCTGTGTCTCTTTAAGAGCGCTGGCCTGTCTGCAGAATACATCAGTCCTGTGGAGCAGACACAGGCCAGCAGGAGGAGGGGGGTGAAGGGAGGAGCGTGGGGCTGTACGGAGGGAGGGACAAGGAGAGGAGGGAACAGCCGCAGTCTGGGCTTCCAGCCTCCTGGCTAGACTGCTGAAAGTTATTATTGAGTTCCTGTGTAGGGCCTCCCCTCCCTGCGGCATACTCCTCTGTGCTCACTACGAGGTAGACGTGGAGTACTGGAGACGCAAAGAGAAAAGTTGGCAGCCTCCATGCCCCTTTGCAATGACCTTATATGCAACAAATAAAGGATAATTTTGTTTGATTGTGTGTTTTTGCAAGGGTGAAGCCTCTGAAAGACTGAGAGCAACCACACACGCTAACAGCCTTACAGCTGCTCGACAGCAGCTGAAACTGCGGCCTAACTCACTGTTGTCTTAAGTTACAGTTTAGCAGCCATGTTCTGTTTTCTTTGGTATGGCCTTAACTAGTCAAGACAAGAAGGCTGGTGGTTCACCAATGAGAAAGTTGCAAACTAAATCCTCTCCTGGCGTGCGAAGTGATGAGTATGATTCAAGGATAGGTGGTGGGAGGTTTCCTTCAAACAACTTTGTCTTTTCATGAAATTCATATACAAAAATATGACTTCTACATACAGAGTATCAATCGCCCCACCAACGCAAGCTAGTTTTCATTTATTGCAGTAGTCTGTGTAATTAGTCTCTTGTAGGTTACAGGGCTCTCAAGTTTTGAAGACATGCAAGAGTGACATTTCTTTTTTTTGATTGGCTGATAAGTGGCTCCTCACAGCAGAACTCCAGGGGAGCGCTTGATTCCTCCACGGTGAGGGCAGCTCATGTTGGCGCGCTGCGGCACATTAAAACATTAAATAGCCGAGAGTTTTTTTTCAGCGTGAGAAATACGATGTGTGGCGGGAGTGCGTGACTTAAGACCAGTGTTGCCAGGTCCGCGGTTTTCCCGCGGAATTGGGCTACTTTTGAAGTGTTGCCGCGGGTTGAATTTTTTGTCCGCTGGTTCGGGTAGACCTATTTTGCATGCAAATTACATGAATATCTTTAAATAAAAATCCATATTTTAAATGAAATAATTTATTTATACCCAAATCCTACCAAACTGACTCCAGATCAGCATGTACACACATTTTATTCATGATAATATACTGTATCTAATTACACAATGCCATTTTAGGACCTAGGTGAAATAACTGTTCAGGGAAAACTACTTTTAATGCTGGCATACTAAACATTTGGTGTTACTTTGTCGATATTACAATACATTTGACAATGATAGCTGTTGGACTTTAAAAGCAGTGTATATGGTTTGGCACGGGCATATTTTGAGTTCTGATATTGGGCTGGTTTTTGGACTGGTTTTATTGGCCATTGAGCTGGTTTGGGCTGGTTTTGATTGGCCATTGGGCTGGTTTTGTCACACAGACCTGGCAACCCTGCTTAAGACCGAAATGCGTGAGTGTCACGCTCAATGCGTGACACTTGAGAGCCCGAAGGTTATCTTGGCCAAACTGCAGGTCTCAGAGATTTTGTGGGAAAGGCCATGGAGATGACATAGTTACACACACCATGTCCTCCTCTCAGGCCTGTGTCGGCCTGCAACACTAATCCCTAGCCTGCATTTCCCCGTTAGCAGCTACACTAGCGCCACAAACAGCCTGCATCCTTCCAGCTCAGCCCACCAAGAGAGAGACATACTTTTATGTAACGCTCTGTCCGACGTGTTTGTTCTGAACCTGCTGAAGCTCCTGCAGGTTAACAGTTCCCAGCTGCTGTCCGTCCTACTGTACAGAACGTGTCATGGCTCTGGCTTGTGAGCCCGTGCAGCACCTGAGGCTCATCAGGAGCCCACGAGGCTGTTTCCCTGCACATATCTTCTGTAGCATGTCACATATGCGCCCTGATTAATCCCAGCATGTGTCTTCATTCATGGTCAATGCGATCATTCGGCCTCTGTTTTCAAAGCTGTCTCGGGCAGGGTTTGCAGGAAAGCTGGGCGAAGGGGGGAAAACCCTGGCGCTGAAATGGGTATTTTGTGGAGTTCTGTTTGTTGAGTCAGAGCTTAGTTGGGCTTTACTGTTATGTGGTTGCCATGGAGAAAAACACAGGCTCTTGTGCAATAAAATCATCCAAAAAAAGACATTTCCAAAAAAATTTCAGAGTCAAGAAACAGACGGCAAATTGCAGAATTCATGAGGTGCTGCGGTCCACCACCCGCCCCTCGTATCCCTCCATTTTAGAGCGCTCGTATTCATTTTATGGAAGCTGCCAGGCTCGAGCCCTCTCACCTATTTACTTCTGTAAGCAGATATGTTTTCCTATGAACGGAAGAGGGAAACAAAACCAGTGTTTAAGGATGGAATGTGTGTTCTGAAGAGCGGATGTTGTGGGTGTTTTATCCCCTATTTCCCTTACAGACAATTCCTTGAACAAGTGGAAACAAGTGAAATGCTATTTGATCTCTGTCAAATATTACTGTACACACATGTGAGGCCCTCCTACATTTGACTCAGAGAGGAGAACATTTTTAGAGGCAATTACTCCCAGTGTAGTTTTGAAAATGTGTTGACAGTTAATTGGTTGAACCCACTAGTTTTCTTTTTTTTCTTGAGCTGTAATTCTCTTTAGCAATGTCAAGGCTCCTATTTCTCTTTCATATAAGGTCTTATATTTTTACAGTTCCCTTTCTATCTGAATGAACATTACAGTTTTTCAACCAGCGCAACTTTCTGGTTCTGCTTTCTAGCATTAGTCAAACACAGTGCAGTATAAAAGCTATGATCCTTTCAAGCTTATAAGTTACATTTGAAGTTCAATGCTGATCGAAACAAAAGGAATGGCAATAAAAGGCACATTAGGTGTCCGTAGCATTAACTTCAATAGTACGTCTTTGTTTTCCTTAGAAACAACATAGAAGAGATTACATTTTCTAACCTGGTGACCAGGAAGACAGCATTTCAACAACGACTCGAATGGTTATAAATTTCAACAGGATTTATGACCTTGGTTCAACCAATTAGCTCCAGAGCTTAAATGACATCACATGGGACCTGAGTGAGCAGTGACCCTAATTTCACCTCGCTCACTCACAGTTTTTATGACCTCCTCTAAATCCCAGTCTACCCCCATCCCGGCTCCTCACACCTCTTAACCTTTGGTATTCATCCCATTTTCATCTTTCTAAATAAACCTACCACCTGCCCTCTTTTCTACTGGCTGCTCTTGTGTCTCAGCAAAATTAGCTGTGTGTTACTCGGTTATAGTTGCTCAAATTAAATTATTTAAAGCACTAGGTCTGCTGAAAGTATAGTATATATTTACTTTGCAATATATGCTCATGACCTAGAAATGGAAAGATGGACTAGTTAGAAGCTGAAATAATTATAAAAATGATCGCAAACTATTTTGATAATCAATTAATTACTGATGTCATTTATTCAGTAAAACTCTTTTCCAGTTCCAGCTTCTGAATTTCTTTATCATATCTGATAGGAAAACTATGTGATTTTCCACTTTTGGGACTGTTGGAAGGACAAAAAAAGCAATTGTTTTCAGCATTTGATTATTGAACAATGTATCGATTAATCTGTAAAATAATCGTGCGATGAATTGATAATGAAAAGAATCGTTAATTGCAGTTGGAAGGGAGAAGACAGCAACATGATGGCCAGATAAACCCCCTGTGAATATCACATCATATTACCTAGCAGGGATTCTGTCAAACATAAATGTAGATATCAACAACAACAAAATGTTTACAAATTAAAAATCAAGAGTTTAGTTTCACTAGCTCACTCAATGTCAAAAAAGTGCTATCTGAGTTCTTGGGTGTCATTGGGGACGAAGGTGGTCTGTAATCTGGCCCGTCAGTCTCTCGGTCACCAGAGGTCTGAGCCATGGCTGTTGTAAATAGCAGTCCCCTTGCGGTTGCTCTCCCTCCTCTCCGTTGGTTTGCAGGCCTCCTCCTCCTGTCATGACTCCTTCACTGCCTCTGCCCTGTGAGGGAGGTGCAGAGGAGTCCTGCAGTACCAGGTACTGCACATGATATAATGGTCTGTGTTACTGTTTGGCTTGTGGAGAGGTTATCCAGTGACATTTTAATCGTCTTTCTGCCTTCTTTGCCGTGGCATTAGCATTAATCTGCAGGATTAAAACCCAGCCAGTCAGACACTGGACTCGCTGTCTTGTTGTAGAGCAGAGGGAGTGTGCTAACAGCGAGAATGGCGGCGCACGCTTCCCTGCGTACAGGCAGGGATGTGCTTATCAGTGACAAACCAAGGTTTCCAGTCTGGAGACATCAGGCCTCTGATGAGAGGATGGTTTGTTAACACACCCAACTGTCTCAGACGGGAAAGAGTTGGTTTATGTCGGTGAGGAAACCACAGATCTCCACTTGTCTCTTTCATTACGCTGCCGTCGCTATTTTGTATTCAGACATAAAATCCTGTGTTTGTCTTTAGTTACAGAAATAATTTCATTAAATTGATTGTACACACATAAAGGTCAGTTGAATCATCATAGAGTATGTCTGTGGAAACAGATGTACGGTGCCCTGTGTGGCTCTGGAGGAGCTTTCTAAAGTCTGACCACGACTGATGGCGAGGCTTCAATATTTAACGGAAATAAACTGCATTTTAAACCGAGGCATATAGAGTCTGAAAGATAAGGGCGTTTTATTGACAATGAAAGTTTCTATTTAATTACATTATTGGAACTGACGGTTTTAATGTTGACGCTTGCTGCTTATAAAGACTTAAAATCACTTCAAGCTTCAATTTCGATGATTCTATTCAAAACTTTTCTTGTGGACGTTTTACAGCTTTAAGAATGTGCAATACTAAATCATTTGAATGCCCATTTAAACAATCTTTTTATAGACCCATATAATGTGCCGTTGTGATAATTTGTAACTCAGCTTGTTACACTTCTTGCGAAAGGAAAAAAAAGCCTGTGTTGAAATTCAATTGCAGCCTTACAAGGGAAACTCCATTTACATTGTAGATAAGAGGTGTTTTTTTTGACGACCTTGCAGAATATCTCAAGGCATTTTATGTCCCAAATTCTCAAGCTTCAAGTAAACGCAAGTTGTTCATAAGCTGAAACAGAGAAGCATCACCAGAGTGTAATGCCAATGGATTAAGCTTGCATGGCAAAGATGGCGTTGGCACCGCTGCACAACAGAGATCAAGTTCTGTTGAGGCACGCACACATGTATGAAAGTCAGGATACAGCCACAGAAATGCTGCAATACTGCTGCATTATATTTAATTAAATTAGAGTAATATTGATTAAGTTGTCATTTTGGAACAGTGAAAACAGCTGAGATGCATTGAGAATTCCTCGGTGTGGGAAGAATTCTTGCACAGGCCTGCCTGGAAACCATTTTAGTCCCCCGAACAAAGTTTGCTCCTTCAATTCAAGAGCGCGGAGACAATCCAAATCACCACTATGTATTCCAGTAGCATTGCAGGTCAAACTACCTGGTCAGAGCTTTATTTAATGAAGGAATACTGTTGAATAGTGGCTGCAGAGAAGAGAAAAAAAGGAATAAGAAATAGTTACATGAATAAATATTTCATTTGTTTGGCTTTAAGGCTAAACGCATCCTCTTTACAGTGAGTTGTTTTCAACACAGAATCAACCAAAGCCAAAGTGGTAATTGGATTTTGAATCTAAGCTTCTAACAAATTCGCCAAAGACCTTTCTTCTTTTATTCATGATGTTCCTGAAAGTTGCGTGAATACTTTTCAAGTAGGTATTCATTTTACCCTTCAGGAGCACTAAATTAAATTCCATAAACGTATAGGTCATAAGTCTGTCTTTGCTCTTTCCCTCTTTCTCTGTCTTTCTCGTTAACCTTCATCCCCTCTGGCTTCCTGGTTAGCGCTGCAGCTGCTCCTACACTATATGTGTGCTAAATGGGAATAGAAGCATAAAGGCATTGTGTGTGTGTGTGTGTGTGTGTGTGTGTGTGTGTGTGTGTGCATGCGTAAGTGTGCGTGTGTGTATGCGTTTGTGTGGTGTGTCCCTGTCGATATGCAGGAGTATGTGTGTGTGTGCCTTTATTGGTTTGCAGACGCATCCTTGCGTCTTCCCTCAGATCATGTGATCTGACGTTTAATTCTCTTATTCCAATACTAGGCCTACAGCAGGGGGGCCAGACAACTATCTGCTGAATTTGACGCTATGTGCGTCTATAAATACACCAGTTGAAGAGCACGTTTCATTTACTAAGATAACTTTGCCTCACAACAATACCAAACATGCTTATGCTAATTATTTATAATCTGCAGGGATATCTGTTACATGTCTTTTAGTCTTGGGTTTCCATGTCTGTTGAAATGACTTATGAGCCCTTTGTACTGCGAGGTCATCCTCTGAGGGAGAGACAGTAATTTGGACACTATACTGTCAATTTACTGACAGAAGGTCAGGCGGGCAAGTCCTGTTTTGGTTGCCTTGTTTGGACCTGAATTGGAATTATGTTCCCACTCTGCAGTAGTACAGTAATCTTTCTTTTTGTTTGCTCTCACAAGCAAGAGGATCTTCTCAGGGAATTCATTTCAATCAGGAACAGGTTTTGTTTTCATGACGCAGATCGTAGAAATGAAACATGTCATCAAAGGATTATACAGAGTTTAGTGTCTTAATAGTTTGAACCCACATTTGGACTTGTATGGTTGCATTGAGAGAGGTGAATTAAAGACAAGCCCTCAATCATAGAGTTGCTTTGAATTCTTTTTACAGTTGCTTTAAAATCTTAACTTATCAACGAATGCCAAAAAAAAGTATCAGCTCGTACAAAATAGATAGGAAATAGGTAAAATATTGTAAATGTACTGTTAGGTTTAGTCTCTCATTTAAAAAAGATTTACGGTTAGTGTTGGAATGTAAGCAAGAACATTTAGTCAGATACTCCCACTAAGTCAAGGTTAGGCTACTGTATCTACTGTACTGCAGTGTAAAATACTGTCCTTTATTTTGTATTTGAGAGCTACACACTAGTTACAAAACAAATTCTAATGTTCCATAACATGAGTTTGTGCAATAAGTTTGCATTTGTACAAATTAGGGCTGTGAAACGATTAAAATGTTTAATCGGGTTAATCACAGGTTTTTGTGGATTAATCATGATTAATCACATATTACCGATATTCTCGGTATATTTTGTGAGAACATAGAGATTTATGACAAAAGACGGATATATACATCTATACATTCTTCTATACAATGGTGCTGCAACTCAGCAGTTATTTAGCAGTTTTCTTCCATATGGAACATTAATACATCTTCATCCTAAACAGAATGTTTAACCCTCCTCTTACCTTTCGGGTCAATTTGACCCCATTCAATGTTTAATGTCGGTGTTCTTTGGGGTCAATTTGACCCCAGGCTGTTTTTCACTGTGTCTAATATATAAGAAATATCAACTTTTTTATTTATTTAAAGGGCTATTTAGGTAGTCAACAAACAAACATAAAGTACCTCACACTTAAACTTGGGAAGCAATATTAATTCTAATAATTTTCTGGAGGTTTTAATTGCTGGGGTCAAGATTCAAGATTCAAGATTCAAGATGTTTTATTTGTCACATACACACACAGGGTGTGCAGTGAAATGAAAGTGGCAATGCTCAGCAGGAATGTGCAAGGGCAACAAGTACACACTATTTACAAATAAAAAACAACACAATATTTACAGTAAGTGTGTGTGTGTGTGTGTGTGTGTGTGTGCCTAAGAGGGGCAGTTGTGTGGGTCTATGTGGGGGTCCTGGTGAGGTCGGAGTTCACAATCCTGATGGCCTGAGGAAAGAAACTCCGTCTCAGTCTCTCTGTTCTTGCAGCGTGACTACGGAGGCGCCTGCCTGACCGCAGCAGCTGAAACAGTCTGTTGTTGGGGTGGTGAGGATCCTTCATGATCCTGCCGGCTCTGGTTCTGCACCTCCTGGTGTACAAGTCCTGCAGGGTGGGAGTGTAGTTCCAATAGTGCGCTCAGCCGAACGCACTACTCTCTGCAGAGCCTTCCTGTCCTGAGCGGAGCAGTTGCCAAACCAGGCTGTGATGCTTCCTGTCAGGACGCTCTCTACAGCTCCAGAGTAGAAGGACTGAAGGATCCTCTGGGAAACTTTAAATTTCCTCAGCTGCCTGAGGTGGTAGAGGCGCTGCCTTGCCTTTCTCACCAGAGTGTCTGTGTTTGTTGACCATGTCAGATCCTCGGTGATGTGGACTCCCAGGTATTTATACCCGCTCACCCTCTCCACAGTAGTCCCGTTAATCCCCAGTGGTGAGTACGTCCTCTGTTGTTGTACCCTCCTAAAGTCCACAATCAGCTCCTTAGTTTTGGTGACATTCATGATGAGGCTGTTGTCCTGGCACCAGAGTGACAGATCAGCAACTTCCTCCAGGTAGGCCTTCTCGTCGTTGTCGGAGATCAGGCCCACCACCACTGTGTCATCCGCAAACTTGATGATGGTGTTGGAGCTGAACCTGGCCACACAGTCATGTGTGTACAGGGAGTACAGTAGGGGCTGAGGACGCAACCCTGGGGGGATCCTGTGTTCAGGGTGAGGGATTTGGAGGTGTGTCTGCCCACCCTGACCACCTGTGGCCTGGCGGTCAGGAAGTCCAGGATCCAAGCACACAGGGGTGTTCAGTCCCAGCTCAATCAGCTTGCCGGCCAGTCTGGAGGGACTATGGTGTTGAAAGCTGAACTATAATCAATGAACAGCAGTCTCACATAGCCCCCTCTGGCTGTCCAGATGAGAGAGTGTGGTGTGCAGTACCTGGGAGACAGCATCATCCGTGGATCTGTTTGGGCGATAAGCAAACTGCAGCGGGTCCATGGAGGAAGGAGGAAGGCGCAGATGTAGTCCTTTATCAGCCTCTCAAAGCATTTCATGACCACCGAGGTGAGGGCCACGGTCGGTAGTCATTCATACATGCTGGAGAAGCATTCTTGGGCACAGGGACAATAGTGGATCTCTTGGAGCAGGCGGGGACCACGGGCTCAGCCAGGAGAGGTTGAATATTGTGGTGAACACTGGAGCTAGCTGGTTAGCACAGGTCTTCAGTACTCGCCCAGATATGCCATCTGGACCTGCAGCTTTCCTGGTGTTCACCCTCAACAGAGCCCTCCTCACACTGTGCTCGGTCACAGAGAGTGTGTGTTCATCCCCAGCGGTAGAACTCACCTCGGCTACGCTAACGGTGTTGTTGTTAGTCGGCGAGCTAGCGCTGTTGTTGCTAGCCTCAAACCGTGCATAAAATGAGTTCAGGTCGTCCGCTAGGGATGCGTCGGCACTCACCATTGCGCGGGGTCTGCTCTGGTAGTTTGTGATAGTCCGTAGCCCCTGCCATAGGCGCCTGGTGTCGCGCTGCTCCATCTGTGATTCCACTCTGTCTCGGTACCTCCTCTTGGCCTTCTTCACCGCCCTCCTCAGTCCATAGACCGCTGCCTTGTACTCGTCCATGTTGCCGGATACAAGACCGGAGTTATAGGCAGCAGTACGGGCGTTCACAGCTTCACGGATGGATCTATCAACCCACGGCTTTTGGTTAGGAAAGACCCTAACTTTTACCGTGGGGACGATGGTGTCCGTTAAGCGTTGCTATGAGGCTCATTGCTACTTCCAAAACTCGCTGACGTCACTGGAACTGGATTGGATCATGTCCCAGTCGACGACACGCAGAGCGTCCTGTAGCTCAGCCTCTGATTGGTCAGACCACCGCATTACGTTCCTCGTCACTACCGCTTCCCGCGATCCTTTGTTTATACTCCGGAAGCAGAAAAATGGCGGCATGGTCTGATTTCCCTAACGGAGGAGAGAGACAGCCTTGTAGCCTCTCTTGAATGGCGTATAGCAGTGGTCCAACGTTCTTTCCTCTGGTAGCACACGTAATGTGCTGGTGAAAGTTCGGCATGACTTTTTAGGTTTGCCTTGTTAAAGTCCCCAGCCACCACCACAGCCGTCGGGATACTTGTTCTGATGCCGACATAACACATCATGTAGGTCCGATAGTGCTATGTCGGTGTCCGCTTGTGGTGGAATGTAGACGGCTGTGGTGATGACCGAGCTGAACTCCCGGGGAAGGTAGAATGGACGGCATGAGATCGTCAGATGTTCCAGGTTCGGCGAGCAGGAACGAGAAAGAGTCTTAATGTTCTTGGGGTCACACCACATGTTGTTTGTCATGAAGCAAACCCCTCCACCCTTAGATTTACCAGACTCTTCCGTTCTGTCTGCACGGAAAACAGAGAAGGACTCGGTTGGGCATATGACTCGATCCGGCACCAGCGGGTTCAGCCATGTTTCCGTCAGACAAAAGATGTTACAATCCCGCATGTCCCGTTGGAATCTGATCCTTGCCCTAAAATCATCCATCTTATTTTCCAGAGACTGGACGTTAGCAAGAAGGATGCTGGGCAAAGGTGGACGGTGGGCTTGAACTCTCAGTCTGTTCGAATTCGCTCCGTTTCCCTCGATGTTTTCGTCTCCCGTAGTAGCGGCTCCACTGTTGTTGTTGTGGTTCGCTCGTACAATCTCTGCCGGCCACGCTGGATCGATGGAAAAAGTGGACAAAAACCCTTGTTTTGCGCAAAAGTTTATGTCCAAAAGTGTGCTGCGGTCGTATGTTGTTAGTGCCGATGTGTTTGTGGCAAAGAAAATATTAAAAATAAACACAAAAACTAAAAGAGCGCACAATCTCCGCGGAGCTGCCGCGACGGCGACTGGACACAGCCGCGCCATCATAATATCAAATTGATATCAAATTATATCAAATTGATATCAAATTTTACCCTCGGGGTCAAATTGACCCCGAGGGTAAAATATGTTAGTAAATGTAAAGGTAACAGGAGGGTTAAACAGAACATTTTTCTCTTGTTTGTCAACCATTAACTCCACCATGACACAATCTAAAGGCCTCTAGTCTTCCTCTAGCAGCTGCTGAGGCAAACTGACTGTGTGGGTTTTCTTCATGAACTGGGCCGTGATGAAAGGGACGGCGGGGACACCGCTGCAAAGCTGAAACCTCACCGGCCCGGACAGGTGGACAGATTGACAAGTGACTTTTTTTTGCTCGGTCCCGATGCGCGCGCACGGAGCTCTGTGGCGCGAGACGGAGATCGATAAGTGTTAACGCAACGCGAAGAGATAGAAATGACATGCTGCTGTGGAGATACGATCAACAACAGACGTTTAGTTTAATAAAAGAACAAAGACGTGCTCTAGAGAACATGTCAGGGGGCGGGCCAATCTCTTTAATGTCATGCGATCTACCGACACTACGCCGCGATCGACTGTCAGGTCGCGATCGACGTGTTGAGACCCTGATCTACAGGAAGTAAAAGTCGTAACAAGGTTTCCGGAGGTGAACCTGCAGAAGGATCATTACCGATGAACAGCACGACCGTCTGCATGAGAGCGGACAGAGTTCAGATTGAAGTGGTGGATTGGAAGCTCATTTTGCAAGTGACTTTTTTTTCGTCCCGACGACCAACAACAGACGGATTGGAAGCTCATTCTGCGCATGCGTTAAATGCGTTTTTTTAAAAAAACGAGTTAAACCTGTAATTGAATTAACAGAGTTAACGCGTTATTTTTCACAGCACTAGTACAAATACAACATGACGCTACACTACACATTGATGCAATAATAATGATACTTTAACAGATCATTTGATACTTTAAGTACATTTTAAGTAAAGGTCCTGAATACTTCTTCCAGGTCTGATTACAGGACTTAATGTTAGACTACAATGGCTAGTACTAGGACGAGATTTTTGTTTAAAAGTGTTAAAGTCGAGTCAAGCCAGAGCTCAAAATCACACATTCTCCACAGAGGACTTCACAATCTTCACAGACATAACTCTATATCCTTCGGACGACATAATTAGCACATGGGGGGGGGGGGGGGGGAAAGACATGGAAATATATATGAAGAATAAAAATCACAAACACTGGGGTTAATAGTTCTGACATTATTTCCCCACACACAGCTCACTTTGTGAATGCTTGACAAATTCTGAATACTTCTTTAACCCTTCTGCTTTAAGCTATATGTGTCAAGCTGTGCGAACCTCATGAGATATTTTCCACCGTTGAGCAGCAGCTCGTCCTGCGTCCGCCTCAGAACTCATCAAGTCTCAATCCCAAAGACAATTAGGGCAATCCAATAAGCTTTACTGTAATGCCGACCTTAGTCCGAGCCCTGCAGCTCTCTTTGTGTGCCCATACACTGTCATGGCTCAGTTATATATAGTATATCCTCAAACTGGGCACATCGGAGACAGAATAAATTGATAAATTAAGCTAAGATTTAGTGGGTGGAAATGGAAGCTTGAGCTTTATCTGTGGGGATGAAGTTTCAGGGATATTTTGGGCAGACACCAATAATTTTCCCCCAGCTGTTACAAAGCGACCACAGGGCTTTATATAAATCAAAAGACTGTCGCACAATTTATGCAGTGAGAGTTGAATAGAGGCCTCAGGGCATCTCTGGGAACATCCACACCAAACTACAGGGATCAGATTACTAAAACTAGTATTCTCTCACTTCCAACTAAGGCTGTTACCCAGGCGAGCTGTGCCAGTTGGTGTGCCCTTGAGTGAGACAGCGCCCCACTAAGCACATGTCGATCTGAGGATTACATTGAGGGGTTTAGGAGGAGAAAAGAGGCTGTAATCTGAAACTGTTGTGTCTTGTTGCTGTGCACTTTTCTTAATGCCATGCTATCATGCACCATGCGTTGGTATTGTATGACTGTTGCCCAAGGAAATGTAGCTGGGGAAACTATTTTGGTCTCACCAGATGAGAGCTGCATGTTTTATTTCTTGATCATTTAATTTTTTGTTTTTTTAAGCGGCACAACTGATGCTCAAAGTTTTGATTACGCCTGCTATTATAAGGTTTGTCAACATGTATGTAGGTAAAGTTATTAGAGGGGTAGGCTCAACGTTTTGGGGATAGTTAGTTGAGAAGATTGATGTCTGTATGATGAATTTGAAGCTCCAGCCAGCAGCAGGTTAGCTTAGTTTAGCATAACAACTGTAAACCATAGAAAAGAGCCAGCTTGGCTTTGTGATAAGAAAGTCTGTCTACCTGCAACTCCTCAGTGTCATGTTGTAGGTGATCCCGTAAATGGTTCCCATGGTTTCCAGGTTGTAGCTTGATATTTACTGTCGGCCTGCAGACTTAGAAGGAGTCTGGCAGTTCAAGAAACACAGCAATGAGAAGGCTGATTGAAGATCCCAAGTTTTTAAGGCTCATTTTCAATGTCCCCCAAAATGTTGACAACTATGTTATACCTGTGCAAGTTAAGCCACCACTGTCTGCATGGTTAGGTATACTTTCAGATGTCTTCTTAAATTTAATTTGGGTGAACCGACTCTTTAATCAGCATTCTCTGTGTGGAGTATATATATATATATATATATATATGTGGCTAAATTAAAACTCCATACCAACAAATGCCAACCCTGGTTTGGTCCCAGATTTACTGCATCATGATTCAATAAACAAATACTGTTAATTAGCTCTATGTTTAAGTAAAATAACAGTTCAATCGCCATCATGCTCCAGTAAGCACAACATTGACAAATGATTCTTCAAGCAGGTCAAACGCGAGACATTGACATGTTTTTGATTTGTTGTGTTGTGTTTCTCAGTGATTATCTTCCATGACGGCATGAAAATAGCTGGGGCTTATCCCGGTATTACCGTACTATTATGTGGCACTAATTAAAAAATAAAGCATGTCTCCTCTTGCCCAGCTGCTATTAGAACCTGTTTAGCCTACAGGTTTGCTTTGAAACGCTCCCTCATTACAGCGCCTCAAAGAAATATCATACAATAGTGAGTTGAAAAGGGCAATGCTTGAATGGAGACTTAAAGGAGAGGCTGTACTTGGCCTTCAAGTATACATTCCTTCAGCTCAGTGCTTCCTCTGTGGTCCCGCTCCCCTGGCCCACCCCCCTCCCACTCAAGACTCAGTTCCCACAGGGGATTCGGCCAAAGCAAACTCCTCAGAGGAAGTCTCCCTCTCTTACCAGAGAGAGAGGAAGAGGGGGTGGGGGTGGAGGGGAGGGATGTCCTATCATCTGGCTCAGTGGGACCTGCTCGGCAGTAGGATGTGCGAGGAGGGTGTTATGACTGCGTGGCCATGCTATGTCTATGATGTGGTGGTGAGTTAAGCCCGTGCGGCTGCTCTCCTGTGAGGTCAGTGTCAGATTTAGCCAGCAGGTCCCTTGTGGTGTCTGGGAGTGTCTGTTTTCTGACTCTATTATGTCTAGTGCTCCGAGCCTTCCTGGAGCTGCAAACCTCAGGGTAGAAATAGTACCAGACAGGCAGACATCCTTTTGTCGGGAAAACAACAGTCATGCCAGTAATTACAGAGTCTGATTACACCAGGGCAGCAGTTCTTAGAAAACCACCGGCCTTGAGTCAGGCAGGTGAGTGGCCGAGTCACTATTGCTGAGCAGGATGCAGTCAGCAGGAGGTCTGGGTAGACAGAGTTAACCAACAGGAACAAAACCAAACAGGACGCTCGATGTGTGTGTGTGTATGTGTATGAGTGTGCGTGGGTATGTGTATGTGTGTGTAATGTGGTTACTGGTTAGACAGGTAGAGACATTTGTGAGTCAGGAAGGCATGACGGGAGTGTCCATACAAACATGTCATGTTATGACGCTTTCAGAAGCAGTTTATAACATTTCAAAAACACCTTGCTGTAATTGTAAGCAGATTTCTTCCGAAAAAAATATGTTTACTCTATATTATAACAACTGATTGATTAGATTAAATTAATGGTTTTTTGAACATGGAACAAATAATAACAAATAATAATTTATTGTAAAACTCTTTTGTAGACATTTCTGTCACCTTTTGTTGCAACTCTACCGCCAACTTTGGTATCTGTAGTTCAGGTAGGCTATACAGTCCAGACCTGACTGACAGCAACCTGTACCAGGCACACACACTCCCACACACACACATATGCAAGTCCACACCCGTACCCACCCTTCTTCCCACATGTCTCGACACCCACTCATAGCTGCATGTGCGCACACACTCACACTCACGCTTCATGTAGAGAAACTGTGAGACGTGATTCATTACAAGCCGATTTTCTCGATTAATGCTAAATGAGGTTTGTCATTAATTTGCATCCTGAGGTGATTACAGTGGAGCAGCGATTACGGTTTCACAACTACACGCAACCCAGGCAGGAGGGTTTTCCATTGAGGATTTTAAACGTAGACAGAGTAATCATTTGTCTTGAATCGCACACGCAGCCGAGGAGATGGGAGTGTTTGCCATTCCTGGAGGCAGAATGTCATAGTAGTGAGTAAGAGAGGAGCAGGCAGGTCTGTGCTGGCCTCCGCGCCTGGCTAGGTAAACATATCCTCTGTCTGACAAGTGCAGACCTGAGGGCTGAGGAGGTTTGCTATCTCAACACATGGTTCTGCAGCTTGCCACACACACATAAATACATGATATCATATATATATATATACAGGGGCTCTGGAGATTCTGTACTTTGTGGCACTTAACAAGGCAGATGCTTCCCTCCTCGGGTTTTCCAAATCCCTCAAACATTTCATGCCTCCCTAGCCCTCCATGAACTCTCTCTGAACACTTCAACTCAATCGTCTGTCAGATCTGAGTGCAATTACTTTAATACATCTCCCTCTCTGTCTCCCTCTGTTTCTATATTGCAATATTTCTGTGGTTTGAGCAGTCGATCCGCTCCACCTGATGGCGCCTCCTCTGCCTGGCAGGGAGCAATGTAGCCCTGTTGGCTGCCAGCCAGACCAGCTTGAGTGTCTGCTCAGCTCAAAGCACTGCTCACACACACACACAAACACACACTCACACACCCACGCACACACACACACACACACACAAAAACATGCACACAAGCCAAGCTCATAGACTGAACGCTTACACAGACACATCTTCTATCCCCCTTGTCTCTCTGTGATTTCCTTTCTATGACTCTCTGCTCTTTAACTGTAAGGCTATAAAAAGTCACGACATGTTCTGACAAATCTGTGTTGCTAAACAATAATGCCATTTAGTCATTACAGTAGCATTTTTAGAAGTTGTGGGTTCCTGAAATATCCACTGTACACCATGATGTAATATCCACACTTTATCTCTGTTAGGATTGCGATGATTAACCGTCTATTCTCTCTCCTCTCCTCAGGCTCTCAGCCCCGTCCCAGCCAAGAGGTCAAAATTTGACAAATTACAATCTCCATCAGCTGACAAAGACAGGAAACCCGACTGGCTACAATCGCTGTCAAAGTCTGCACACAAGGTTTGTTGTGTGTGCATGTTGCTCGCGTGAAACCGGATTTGCCGTTAAGCTCAAAGGTCAAACGGGTGATGTAAAAGCCGTTGTCCTTTTGAATCATCACATTATCACCTATGCATAAACCTCTAGACATTCAGCCTTGTTAAACAAAGAGAGGCCTTTGAGTGTGCTCAGCACGTCTGATTTAATGTTCTAATAGCATTTTACTGTGAGTTCATCATAAGTTTTTTTTTTTGTTTGTTGCTCCAGGATCTGAAACAAGTCCAACTGAAACAAAGGCCCTCTGCTTTCCGCCCCTGGTCTCCTAAAGCAACAGAAAAAGAGAAACCAGGCACTCAGAATGATGTGGAGAGGTGAGTCATCTCATGAGAGCTGTGATAGTTTCAGTTTTAAAGAGACAAGTTTGGTCAAATCAAGCTTTCAACCAATGTAATTCTTAAAATGGACCTGTATTTCCTCCACAGGTCCTACTCAAAGAGCCACGAGACTTTGGTGGAGCCCAATCTGACACCAGCTCCCTTGGCCCCTCCGGTCCCATTGCATAATGGAGACACACAACCTGCACTAAAACCGCCCCCCTCCAGTACCGCCAACCAACACAAAGAAGACATGGACACAGACGGAGAGATTGATGTGGACGACTGTGACGATCGTGAGTACAGCCCATCACAGAGTGTTTGTTATAATCCAGAGAAACAGAAAACTTGAAACACTACACAAGTCAGTTGATATGAGTCACCGTTTTTTTTGTTGTTAAAACTTGTTTTACAAAGTAAGCCCCGGCAGAGCTGGGTCAGGATGATTCCTGTACAACTCCGCCACCTGGTGTTTATTTGAAGAAATACAAGAAAAAGAAAAGTTTCAGATTTTTGCTATTAAAACATATTATTTCAATTTATTCTATAGTAATGTTTTGGAACAGGAGCTTTAGAGGGGATGTTTCAGGTTGTTTTTTTTGGATGCAGCTGTGAGGAACATTTATGTATGGATGCTTTATTGAAGTGATTCCTAACTTCTACTGTTGGCGGAACTTCCATAGTTGCCGTGAATACTGAATAGTGACCGTGGAATAATTTTAGAGCAGCTCAACCAATTTGAAAACACCAAATGTCGCATTTCTAGTGAAAACCAGCAAGCGAGTAAGCAGAGGTTGAGAAAGGATACCAAAGGATCGAGATCTTATGTAAGTTGAAACTCTCTCTTCATCAGGTCCGGTGCCAGCTTCTTCCCTGGCTTGTCTTCCTTCGGCCTGCACCAAGGTTCCTCAGACCCTGACCCCTCAGAGTGTTGCTCGACCTCAGGAGGGACCCGACTGGCTGCCGGGGACCGTTTGCCCAGAGATGGACACTTTGAGACAGATGCTGTATGGAGGTGCAGACACCAAAGATGCACGGGAAAAACTGCTGCAGGAGATTGTCAAGTTGAGAGTGAAGCAGGAGGAGAAGCTGGCAGCTGCTATGCAAGCTAAACGCAGCCTTCAGCAGGTATTCCATCCTGTTCCTGTGAAATGTTATGTTATAGGAACGACAGGGATCTCTGAATAGGAGTGTTTTGAACATGAAATGATTCTGATGGTGTTGTTTTCTACAGGAATTGGAGTTTGTGAGGGTGGCAAAGAAAGGCCGCCTTCTTGAGGCCATCGAAGCCAAGCGCAATCTGAGAAAGGAGATTGAGCGCCTTCGCGTCGACTGGGAGAGGAAGATGAGGGAAGCGGAGGAGTCCTGTGGGCGGCTGAAGAGAGAGTTGGAGAGGGAAAGACAGCTGCGAGTCTGTGACAAAGGCTGTGAGGCCGAACGTCTCCGAGTCAAGTATTCCACTCAGGTGAGATGTCTGAATCATGCCTAACAGCACCATAACCAGCATACACTTTGTTTGTTGGCGATTTACTTCATCCTGCCCCTCATTTGAGTTTGATGTATACTGACTGCTGTCTGTGTCGGGTTGTGTTGTGTGGTGCAGATCGAAGAGCTGCATTTGCAGCTGCAGCAGGCAGAAGCGGATCGTGAGCAGCTGAGACAAGAGCTTCAGCAGGAGAGAGAAGCTCGGCAGAGCCTGGAGAGCATTGTTAAAGACCTTCAAAGCCAGCTGGCCCTGCAGGCCGACAGAAGCCCTCCTGGGGACCCCAAGGATGCAAACACAGACACACACAGACAGAACACACAACACACCAACGGATCCTAAAGTTGCACATTCAGAACTGGAGAAAGAGACTCGGTAAAAAGGAGCATGGTTCAGGACTTTGTTGCACCTCCGATATGGGAAAAGAAACTCAGCAAAATGCAACGTCTGTTTTGGAGAGGAAAAATCTGTCATATATAATATGATATGATATAAATCAATATTATTATGACAATATATTAATTTTATGAAATGAACTGGAAAGTAGCATGATGTCTGAGCATGTTGTAAAGCGTGAAATTGAGAAAGACTTCTTCAGTGATGACCACATCTCTCCAGTGACGTCAGAGACACCTGGCGCTGTCCATGGATTTTATTTTGGTATAAGCTATTCTAAGATGTGCAAATATAGCCACATAACACTACTTGAATATGAAGGGAAGAAACAAGTTGAGTGGTTGATGAAACTCTTGGTGCCACAACACATTGGTACACTCAAAGGTGTCATTGTAGACCACTGGAAACAAGAGACACCAGTTTACCACTATTTACTTTTATTATCGGCTTGCTTTTTATAACTGTAGAGGATGTACTTTTTAAGAAATATTGCTTGCGCAGCACTGTTATTCCACAGGCAAGAAAAAAACATCAATATACAAACATGTACGCATGTATACGAGCTTGTCTACCTTTTGTATTTTATAAACCTGAAGTATTGGAGGTTAGGTGGGCTTCCTTCAGGTCCACCACTGTGTTATGCTTAGACATTTTATGGAAGTGTTACTTTTTAATATTATAATGCAACTTTATTTGTTGTTTGAACATTGTTTTCAAGTACTTTTTTGCAACCAAACCACATGATAAATAGTAAATATTCTTGCCCACAGTAGTGCAGATAAGTCTACAAATGCCCTCCTAAAAGAAAAACTTCAATAGATGTCTGTTTTTGTTGAAATGCGGTACTTCTGATTTTCTATTGAGTATTGTAAGATAATTTATATTCTATAATAATTTGCTGCCTATCAACAGAAAGCATTACTTTTTAGTCACTGGTTTTAGGGCTCTTTAATCAACAAATGCTGTTTATATGAACAACATTTCTACATATATACAAAATATGGATATATATTTTTTTACTTTAAGAAAAGGAATTGCACTTTTTAAAGAAAAGAACCATGCGTTGTGCATCGTACTCCCTGTTACATTTTTCCAAACACGAGTTAACATGAACTTTGAATTTAAACACTCTTTCCCTCAGTATCCTCTGATGTAAATACAATGATATTGTAAATAAGATATTTGTCCGTATGTTTGCTCGTTCCAGACTTAAATTGATTATGAATATTATTTTTTGCTCTTACTTGAAACCAAAAAGAGACTATATTTGGATTTGTAAAACTGCAATTTTGTTGTAACCCTGAGTATCAATGCAATCACAGGGCATTTAGCAGAATGGATGGACCTGTTGGTTTAAACAAAGAGAATGAAACCATTAAAGGTCGTGAACCTGTCAAGAGATCTTCAAGGTTTGACACACCAACAGAATATTATAATTTGTCCCTTGATTTTGTCATTTGAGAAGATCTTTATTATTTGAAGAACTATAGAGTATATATTACACCACAGACCAAAAACTGAAAAATGGATTTGAAATCTGCACCTCCAGCTCCCTCGTCAGATAGAAGCAACAACTTCTATTGGTTTCATCCTTAGGTGCTCTCATATATTTTAGACAAGAAACACTTTTATGTCTTATCATTACTTATGATACACTCGCTCAGTATTTGTTGGGTACAGTGTAATAACAATATCCATTTTTTTAGCTGATGCTGTTGTAGTTTTCGGTTTGGAAGTGGGGTTTCACTTGCCTCTTGGTTAAATGTTTTATTTTCCTTCGGAAAACTTGTATAATACCCATTAAAATCTAAATCAATCCTATGGCCTGTTTATTTATTTTTGTACACAGTGTTTGTGCATGATTGTGTGTGTGGATTAATCTTTCTATTTGTATCTCTAGGGAAGGCAATTTTGGCAACTGGGTCTACCACTTTAGTGTAGATGAATACATGTCACTTGATGGACTGTCATAAAATCTGTTACAGACATTCATGGTTCTCAGACAATTTATACGAATAACTTGTCATGATCTGGAGTTTGTGTTAGTTTTGTGTCTTGTTTGGAAGTCCTTGTGTCGTCTGTCTCCCTGTGATTGTCTGCCCTGGCCCTGATTGTTTCCTTCTGTGATTGCTGGCCCCGCCCTCATTGTGTCCACCTGTGTCTCGTTCCCCGTTGTCCAATCCTCTCACCTTGCCTGTGTATGTAAACCCTGTTCGTCTCATTCCCAGTGTGGCTTCGTACTGTTTGGTCCGTGTGTTTTGTCGTCCTGTTCTGGTTTCTTGGAGTAAAGATTGTTTTTGTGCAATAATGTCGGCGTTTGGGTCCTCTCTCGTTGCGACAACCTGGACTGCGCATGACATAACTTTGGCGATCCCCTGACTTTTCAAGGTCCAAAGTTTAATTTATTATTATTGTCAAACAAAAAGGTTGCGCAACGAAATGCAGTTTGTTTTCCCATGTTGCTACATTAATTAAAAATAACACAAAAGGCCTGATCAATGAATGCAATTATTTGACTTTGTCTACATCTACGTCTCCTGAATGTACCTGAAATTACCTGAAAGTACTTTCTAAGTTCCATAGCCTGTAACCCTACATTGGGTGTGTAGGGTGGGTAGGGTCGGGAATGAGGTTTTAAATTTAAATCTGTAATTGCCCTGAGACATTTGTGAATCCTCTTCCCTGATGCGATAAAAACTGTAAAAATCAATAAAACATTATTTTTTTTAAATAAAAAAAATTCAAATGAACAACACTTACGTGGGGAAGGGTGGAGGAGGAATTTCACAACCTAAGGAAAGATAGATATGTACTTTATTAATCCCCAAGGGGAAATTTGTCGGAAGAAGCTGCTCTGAAGTCTGGTGGTACATCATCTTCTGTATCTTGTGCCAGACGGCAGCAGGGTCTTTGGGCTCTTCGCAGGTACCTCTTCTCACCAGTATCCCTGATGCTTGTTAGATGGGTACCAGTGATGCTCTGGGTGGTTTTAATAACCCGCTGTCGAGCCCTCCTGTCCTGGGCCGCACACACCATGCCAGTTAATGTAGTGTTTCCAGCCAGCATGCTTTCTTTTGCTCCTCTGTAAAAATGGTAAAGAACATAGCACAGGAGCTTTGCTATCTCAAGTTTCCTTAAGAAATGCAGATGTGTGATAACCATGTCAAGTTGTTTGTGATTCTGATTCCCAGGAACTTAAAACCATTCACTTTCTCCACCTCAGCTCCTCTGATGTACAACAGCACCTATGTGAGAATGCTGTTCACCAATTTCAGCTCAGCATTCAACACCATGATTCAAACTGAACACCAAAGTAGGTCATCTTGGCATCAACACCTTCCTCTGCAGCTAGATACTGGATTGTCCTAACCAACAGACCCCACCCAGCATGTTAGCTTATTGTGGATATCCAAAAGGCTGCACACACACACCCATCCAAGGAACGGAGGTTGAGCGTGTCTCCAGCTTTAGGTTTCTGGGTGTCCACATTTCAGAAGACCTCTCTTGGATGCTCAACACCTCAACTCCAAGAAGGCACACTATCCTCTCTTCTTCCAGAGGAGACTGTAGAACATCCACATGTCTCCTCTGATCCTGGTGAACTTCTATCGCTGCACCATCGAGAGCATCCTTAAAAACTGCATCACATTTTGGCATGGCAACTGCTCTGCTTCAGATTGCAAAACTCTGCAGAGGGTTGTACAATCCGTACAACGCATCACCGGTACTCCACTCCCTGAGACCAAGACATCCACCTCAAGTGCTGCCTGCGGAGGGTGCGTATTATAGCCTCTTCTGGGACACCTCACACACGGCCACAGACTGTTTTCGCTCTTTCCCTTTGGGAGGCGCAAAATAAATTTATGTTCCAGGACCAGCAGCAGGAACAGCTTCTTCCCCCCAGCTGTCAATCTACTAAACTCTGCACCACGGTGATACACCTTACTGTTTATACCATATAATGTATATACTGTTTATATATATTGCATCTTATATCCTCTGTTTATGCTGTATATATTGTTATACTACTTATACTTATTGTCATTTTTCTTTATCTTATTAATTATTATTTGTTATCTATCTGTTATTTATACTGTTATTTATCTAGCACATTGCTATATACGTATCCTGTTTCTTTTTGTACTTCTGGCTAGATACTCAAACTGCATTTGTTGCCCTCGGACTTGTTCTTCGTGCAAGTTGAATCTGATTCTGAATGTAGACAGCAGTTAGGTGTGTCTTAGCCTCCTTTTACCTAGAATAACAATTAGCTCCTTGGTTTAACTGATGTTTAGCAGTAGGCTGCTCTCCGAGTCCCATGATAAAGTCCTCTCTTTTCATACAGCGCCACAATCAGGTACAATTTTATATTAGTCCAATACTAAATAATCACATTTTCACCTTCAGATCTACTTTGTGTTGAGTGATTATTAACACATTTTAGCAACAAATACCTCCAGGGGTAACTCATTGCAAAATAATTGAAGGGTTGATACTTTTGGATTTAGCCAAATACAACATTGTGATTATGTTGAATCAGGACTATCCTAAAAGCAGTCTATTAGTCTGCAACCACTATATTCTTTAATGATTAGGAATTCCATGAGTGTATTTAAATGAATAATAGCTCTCTTCCGGTCCCACTCTCTTTCTTCAGAGGCTTACTGGTTGCGTGAAAATCCCTCCAATAAAGCAAGGCTGAAGCCTCGCTCCAGGATTACAGCTTGAGGAAGATTTAGTGACTGACATTCTTTCTCCGCGAGCCTTCTCTGATGACACAAACATAAATACAGAATAACCTATGGCTGCTACACTGGATCACTGGACACAGGACGATGAGGAATGAACCTTCAGGATGGGAATATTGTTCCTTCATCCAACGTGGGAAGGCGTTAAGTGGAAGAAAAGGATATGCCACATGAGAGAGTCAGTGCTATCAACAAACTTTGCTCAAGAGCCCAGTAGAATGAGGTGAAGGTAAGTTAATGTGGTGTGAATGGGACAGCTCAGGGATGAACAGCACCCCGGCGATGGCACCGCTATCTCTAGGGCTGAGTGGAATCCCACCACGCTCCTCTCTGTCACCCAAGACCTTTCAGTCTTTAGGATCCCTGTCATCAGGAATGTTCTCCCCCTCGCTTGCTAAGGGTTCCACTCATCAGGCAAAACAGGCCTCCAGTCCCTTGAATTCACCAACCCCGTCCATCATGAGCTCTCCAAAACTCTGGCAGAAAGCATCCATCTCCAGACTTGCTGAGGAGTTTTTCTGGATTGGTGGTAGTGTGGTCGCACAGCCAAATTGGAGACTTGGTCAGATAGGTAAGATTCATTAATGATTTATTGAATAATGTTTTCTTCAAACACTAAAAATGTGAATGACAGGCAGAAATTCAACAAGTTGTTTAGTAGAAATGTCGACAAGCTGCTGCAAGCAAACGAGGGGAGCTTAACATATATATACAGGACTGTCTCAGAAAATTAGAATATTGTGATAAAGTTCTTTATTTTCTGTAATGCAATTAAAAAAACAAAAATGTCATGCATTCTGGATTCATTACAAATCAACTGAAATATTGCAAGCCTTTTATTCTTTTAATATTGCTGATTATGGCTTACAGCTTAAGAAAACTCTAAAATCCTATCTCATAAAATTTTAATATTTCCTCAGACCAAGTAAAAAAAAGATTTATAACAGCTGAGTGTTTGTCAAGGCTCAGGAAACCCTTGCAGGTGTTTCGAGTTAATTAGACAATTCAAGTGATTTGTTTAATACCCTACTAGTATACTTTTTCATGATATTCTAATATTTAGAGATAGGATATTTGAGTTTTCTTAAGCTGTAAGCCATAATCAGCAATATTAAAAGAATAAAAGGCTTGCAATATTTCAGTTGATTTGTAATGAATCCAGAATGCATGACATTTTTGTTTTTTTAATTGCATTACAGAAAATAAAGAACTTCATCACAATATTCTAATTTTCTGAGACAGTCCTGTATATATATATATATTATTTTTTTTCAATCATATGACATTAATATGGTATTTTAAACTACAACATGTGCATTTTAAACTTTAACCATGACATCTTCATGCAATAGGCCTGTCAAATGTGTAAATGTTCCAACATAACCAAGTAGAGTTGCAGGGAAGCCTGTTAGTAGATAATGGGCATATGGACAGTAGACAATCCTTTAGGATTAGCCTGAATGATGGGCCAGTATGCGTCACATGCATCTGAGCTTCAGATTACAAACAAAGGTCACCTGCTCTCAGCAAACAAAACAAACACCCCTCTTCCCCGTCACCTAAATGTTACAAGATAATTGTTGGATCTGGCACGCTATTTCAGAAAAAGCACTGAGCACAGAAGTTATACCAAAGATCAGCAAAGAAAACAGAAATCATTTGAATCCCTGTAAAGCAGCTGATAATGGACAGATTTCTTTTAAGGCAAAGATCATTTCAAGGTTGTTGTAGATATTCCTTATTTTTCCTCTTATCATTAACATAAATACAGCTAATTAAATCCCTGCGTGACGCACCCTATAATCTCATAACCTCTTATTGTCTCGACTACTTTAGGCCTTCCTTCAAAATCACAACACATCTAAATTTTATATGTAGGAAGTTATCTCCGAAACAATAATAAGACACTTTTGAAGAATCAAAATGGACAATCTCTGGCACCAACGTGCTACATTTCACTTTTATTATAGTATTATAGAGTACTGAATATGCAGTACACTGAATTATTTATTTGCACAAACCAGCTTTGATGTTGGCAGTAAATAACTGACAATATGATGGTCTCCCTGGATTTTCTGACGAGCTTGACTCCTCGTGCTCCCCTGTAGTGGAGAGGTGTATGTGCACCATGCAAACCGGCACTCAGATGACCAAAATGAAGGGGAAGAAGAAAGGACTGGTCCGCTTCTTTTACCTGGACGAGCACAAGTCCTGCATCCGGTGGCGGCCCTCCAGGAAACATGACAAGGCCAAAAGTAAGCCATCACCAAACCATGTCCACCACCACATATTTAGTTTTGCAGCACAGAATATCTTCAATTGACTGTTCTAGTGGATTGTGTTTTATTGATCAGCAGTTGTGTTTTATTGATCACCAGCTAAAGTGTTACAACCAGAGTGCTGCAAGAATGAGGACTTAAACCCGTACAAGAGTTAGTACAGCTCCATTGTACCATTTCTTTTTGTCTCCTCTTGGATTTGCCTACAGAAATATGTCATATATAGGTTATCTCGTGATTATGATGTTTTTATAAACTAGACACATTATAGGATTTCACCATTGAACCCTATGGAGTCAGACAGGTTGCTGATATGGTTTGACTTTAAAAATTACTTTGAGTAAATGTTTGTTGTTACAATTTTCTCCCTATGTTTTTTGTGTGGTTATTATGGTGTTGTGAACCCAAAGGTTTTTTTAATTCCATCAAGGAGTTGAAAGAAGTTCCTGAGTAGATGAAGCTCACATTTCTTCATCATCCTTTTCAGTAACTATTGATTCTATCCATGAAGTCTGCGAGGGGAAGAAGTCTGAGATCTTCAGGCGCTATGCAGACAACCGCTTCGACCCAAACTACTGCTTTAGTATTTATTATGGGGAGCGAGTGAAGTCCCTGGACTTGGTCTCCACCAACGCAGAGGAGGCACGCACCTGGATCACTGGGTTGAAATACCTCATGGCTGGCATCAGTGATGAGGACAGCTTGGCCCGGAGGCAGCGCACCAGTGATCAATATCCTTTATCCAGCCTCTGGTACATCACTCCTATTCCTATAAAGAGGAGTTGACAACACATTCACTTGTATATTACAAAACAACACGCGTGAACTGATTTGATCATGATTATTGTAGTGTCTTCCTTAACTGAAGCCTCACGTGGCTACAGCAGACTTTCTCCGAAGCCGACAAGAATGGAGATGGCACCTTGAGCATTGGAGAGGTTCACCAGCTGCTCCACAAACTCAATGTGAATTTACCCAAGCAGAAAGTCAGGCAGATGTTTCATGTAAGAATTCTGACCAACAAGGTTGATGATGCAAACTGTCACGGATTTAAGTAGCATGACCCACCATCAAACCTGCCTCTGGGCTTTTGTATATGCAGTATTATCGTCACTAGTATCTCTTAACTGCTTCATTAAATGTTGGCTTCACAGCTACAAAACAGAATACACATTGTGTTTAACTGATGACTTGATTGATGGTTTCTACTTAAGTAATATCCAGCAGCTGGTAAACGAACAAGACTCACAGCCAGGCTAACAGCTCTGCGAAGCTGAACTTAGCAACTGATATGTGCTAAATGCTATCATGGTGACAATAACAATGCTAACATGCTGATCTTCAACAGGTTTAATGCTGACCATAGCACAGTACAGCTGATGCAAAATCATTAGTTGATACTTAGTAAAACAGTCTGGAAAAAGTAAAAAGAAAAAAAAGAAAAGTGGTTTAAGTGATCCTCACATCTTTTCAGTCAGAGATGCAGTAAGATAAAAGGATTGAGGTGGAACCTGCAGGCAGAAATGCATTTACAGTATTTTGGCTGCACAGTGCAGGAGAGTGCCACAGGAAGACCATCTGACCACCGCTGAACAGATGGCTTTAGTTGCACTGCAGTATTGCTTTAGTTTAGTAGCTCACTGTCCTCCCATGATGATGATGATAGTCTCTGTGAATGCAATGATGGGGATAGGGATGTATCCTTAAGCTTGGTCTTACCGTGGTACATATTTCCTCTGGCAGGATGGTTATCTCCAACTCTAACAAAGTTATTTCTTGCTCATAAAATATTTGTTGTCGTTGTCTGTAGGAAGCGGACACAGACGAGAACCAGGGCTCTCTGGCCTTTGAAGAATTCTGTTTGTTCTATAAGATGATTTCCACACGCAGAGACCTCTACCTGATATTGATCTCCTACAGCAATCAGAAAGAAGTCATGGATCTTCACGACCTCGCACGCTTTTTGGAAAATGAACAAAAGGTACAAAGAAAATGGAAAATGATTAATGCCACTTTTTTTGTGTTTGTGTGTATTTGTTTTAAAGTATCATACTTAAGATTTTATTAAATAAATCCAATTATTTTACACTATCAAACACATGGATTTTTCTTCAGCAATAGCTATGCAATGTGTTAATGTTCTGTAATTACATCCCTATATTAGTGGCGAAGTCAGCAAAGGGGATTCACAGGAAAACAATGCATGTAATGCAGTGTTACTGTGTATATGGTCATCTTATTGATGTCAGCCTTACTGTTTACTAGAAATTTAAAAAAGAAAACAAAGTTTAAATAAAACTAACAAAACTAGAACGGCACTCGGTAGAGCGCATACCTTCGCATACCACAAGATTGGGCATTGAATTATGAACATTTTGGCATTAGTTGCATGCCAATTGGATACAAATTGGTAAAAAGAAGATTTTGACCTTTCCATGACCTTGACCTTTGACCCGATCGATCCCAAAATCTAATCAAATGGTCCCCGGATAATAACCAATCATCCCACCAAATTTCATGCGATTCGATTTAATACTTTTTTAGTTATGCGAGTAACACGCATACAAATAAATAAATAAATACACGGCGATCAAAACATTACCTTCCGCATTTTCAATGCGAAGGTAACAATAGAGAGTTACAGCGCAGCTGCAGTAAGATACAAATTATAGTCCCAGATGTAATTTAATGAAAGGCACACTTGGTAAACAGACGTAAAAGGTGCTCAATAAAAATGGAGAGCATAGCTATTGCCTCCATGTGGCTCTCAACAAAGCCACGGCGGAGGTGGCAGCTCCGGTGTAAACAGTGTGACAAACGACAACAGTGAGGGAATCGGAGTGTGGGCGCTACGATTCTGTGGCAACGAAGTAATCAGCCGTAACTCCTACATTAGGCTACTCCACTATATCTTTATATAGACGATAGTTATTTACTGCACTAATAATGCTCTGATTGTCGAATTTAGTACCTTTCAATCTTGATATAATTGAACTATAAAAGAATGTTTCCTACTTCATAATATAAGCAGATTAAACATATACGTGTTAAATGTAAAATGTTACATTCATAATATTGTATCATTTGCAGATGCGAGGATTGGCCAAAGAGCATTTAGTCGATATAGTGGCCAAGTTTGAACCATGTCCTGAGAACCTGCAGCATACGGTACTCAGTATTGATGGTATGGGGAACTTGCTCAGAACAACTTATTTAACAATGCATCAATAACATCTCTCATGTCACCTGGGCCAGGCATCAACATACAACAATCACACCTGCTCTGAAACCTTCTTCCTTCAGGATTGACCAACTACATGAGGAGCCCTGCAGGTGATATCGTCAACCCCGAGCACAGTCAGGTGAACGAGGACATGACGCAGCCTCTAAGTAACTACTTCATTGCCACCTCCCACAACACCTACCTGACAGGAGACCAGCTGCTCTCTCAGTCTCGAGTGGAAATGTACGCCTATGTGCTCCAGGCAGGGTGTCGCTGTGTGGAGGGTAAGAGCCTGAAGAGCCAGAACGTTGGCTCTCTTCACTGTGATTTGAAGCCCTTTTATGCCATTACAGACAAAGAGACTCACTCATCACTCTTTTGTTCTTTCTTCCTCCTCTTTCAGTGGACTGCTGGGATGGACCTGACGGGGAGCCTATCATTCATCACGGCTACACCTTGACATCCAAGATTCTCTTCAAAGATGTCATTGAAACAATTAACAAATATGCCTTCACAAAGTCACCGTAAGTGCTTCTGTGTCCTGATGCTGATGTGTTTCGTCAAGACTTCACAAGTTCAAAAAACATCATACCTGTAGCTCAGATGTCATCACTTCAACCTCCCCTCCCCTCCCCCCACAGGTACCCCGTGATCTTGTCCATAGAGAACCACTGCACTGTGCCTCAGCAAAAGAAGATGGCTGAGTATCTGAGAGAGGTGCTGCAGGACAAACTGGTTCTTTCCACTGTCAATGTGCATGAATGCAAGAAGCTGCCTTCACCTGAAATCCTGAAAGGGAAAGTCTTAATCAAGGTAGAGTTGTTTTTAGCAAAATGCGCTGCCATATGCTCCTCAAGGTTACTCCAACAAAGCATAAAAACACACGCGATCACACATGGACCTATTAAAGTCATACATTTTTGTTTTCAAGGGGAAAAAGCTGCCAGCAAACCTTGATCCTGATGCAGAGGAGGGTGATGTGTCTGATGAAGACACTGGTGATGAAGAAGAGGAGGAAGGCGAAAATGATAATGATAGCTCACAGGCAAATGAAACCTTGATAGATAGATAGATAGATAGATAGATGGATAGATAGATGGATAGATAGATAGATAGATAGATGGATAAATAATTATGTATTATTTTTGACTGTTTTAGGGGGGGGGTATCATTACTTCTGCCAATCAAAACAAAAAGAAGAGGCGATTCGGCAGTTACATCATGAGGAGCTTCAAATGCAAGGTCAGCTCTTTGCTTATTTTATAAACCTATTTGTATAAAGTTACAGAAAAATTACACATAATGCTTTTGTTTTCAGAGAAAAAAGAGGATCCGAGTGAGAAGTAAGACGATGTCTGATAGCGAGTCAGACCACAGCAGCAGGGAGAGGACACAAATTGTCAAGTAAGAGTAGTCATTGAATTAAGTTGTTTGATCCATTTAATTCTCTTAGTATAAACCGTTACGCTTGAACTTTTGTCTATTAACTCTCCCTTCAGGAAGAGGAAAACAATGAGGTTGTCCCGAGCTCTGTCTGACCTGGTCAAGTACACAAAATCTGTCCGTGTACATGACATAGAAACACAAGGTAAAGGATCTTCAAAGTGAAGATCAGACCAGAATAATTTTTTACCACACGCATCATTTTAAAGTTTATATTTTATGAATAGATGTGTAATGCAATGTTTTTTGTTTCTGTCTGGTAGCATTCACGAACAGTTGGCAGGTATCATCCCTCAACGAGACTGTTATGAACCAGATCTTACAGCTGAAGCCAGGGGAATTGGTCCGATTCAACCAACGGCAGCTTATAAGAGTCTACCCGTCCAACTACAGAGTCGACTCGAGCAACTTCAACCCGCAACCATACTGGAACACAGGATGCCATATGGGTAAGACCGCCACAGAGATTGCAATACTACCTACTTTAAAATTACAATGACAGCATTTCATTTATGTATATATTTTTCATTTTAGTTGCAATGAATTATCAAACAGAGGGCCGCATGCTTGAACTGAACCAAGCCAAGTTTGCAAGCAATGGAAACTGCGGATATATTCTGAGACCTAAGTGCATGTGTAAAGGTGTGTACATATGAAGATTGTGCAGGTTTATAGCACCTGTCTGTGCAGGATTAGGATTATTCTGGGTTTTTTCTCAGCCGCCTTTAACCCCATGTTGGAGGATCCTCTTCCAGGACACAGAAAGACTCAGCTAGTGCTGAAGATCATCAGCGGACAGCAGCTTCCCAAACCCAAAGACTCTATGTTTGGGGACAGAGGAGAGGTGAACATGCTGCAGACATGATCTATTATTGAGACATCTGATAAAAAAAGTATTTCTCATCACTCACTAATATACCCGTGTTTTTCTTCATGCAGATTATCGATCCTTTTGTTGAAGTTGAGATAATTGGCCTAAATTTAGATTGTTCCAAGCAGCAGACCAGGGTGGTGGATGATAATGGTACTTCTCATTTCTTGATCTCATAACAGACAGTCGATGTACCAGCTTTTGTATTTGTGTAACATCCTTTTAATGGTCATTCAGGTTTCAACCCAATGTGGGAGGAGACCCTCGTCTTCAACATTCAAATGCCACAGGTCGCTCTGGTGCGTTTCCAAGTGTGGGATCAAAACCCTCTTGGACAAGATTTCATTGGACAGAGGACTGTTGCTTTCAGAAGTTTAATGCCAGGTAGATTACAAGATGAGATATCTGTATGCACACTTCAGTCATTTGGGAAATATGCTTTTTGTAAATGGTGAAATGGGGGGATTGATACCACTCGTATGTGTGTCAGATCAATAAGCCAGTTAGCTTAGCTTCACATAAACAGTGGAAACAGGGGAAAAACAGCTTTCCCTTATCTTCCCAAAAGTAACCACATCTACCTTTAAAACTCACCACTAACCAGTAACGTCTTGTGGTAACTTCCTGAAATCTTGCCGTAACATTCCAGGAAGATTCCTGATAGTCAAGAAAAGTCAACCACGTGTTGTCTTTACATTTTGTTTTTGTACAGATCAAACAAACGGGACATAAGATGTTGATTTGCAAACTCCCTTCATGTTTTCCAAAACTCAAAGTGTTCCTTTAATATTAATTATTTTTAAATGCAAAATGTGTAGGTTATCGGCACGTGTACCTGGAAGGGATGGCGGAGTCATCCATCTTTGTTCATGTCGCTATCGATGATATAGCTGGAAAGGTAGGTTTCTTGCAAAATAACTCACAAATCTCATTTCATCGTTCTCGACAACTCTATATTAAAACATTTGGTGTCCTTTGTGAAACAGATCAAACCCAAAAATGCAGTGCAAGCAGCCAGAAAACACATTCAAAAAGCAGCTCAGAAGCACATGAAGGGTCCTCAGAGGCAGCCTTCTCTGGAATTTTCAGTCCAGTCCTCAGAAGACGGACGTGCTATGTTCTTCCGCAGGGATCTGGATACCATTTCTCAGGACAGCAGGAATGGAGAAATATTTCCGCTGTCACAAGGGCCAGCAGCCAAGGCTGCCATCCACAAAGAGGCCATGAGTGAGCCAGTAAGGCGAGCTCACAGAGTTAGAATTCATGAACCACCAGAGACAAGGAGAGGGTTCTCTAGCCAGATGTCCTCCACTGACTCCCACCACATTGGGGCTGCTCCCTGTGCGAAGGCGGACAGCTTTGACCTTGAGACCTCACCCCAGCTTTCTTGTGCTGATGGTCTTGAAAGCCATAATCTAATTCAAGAAGAATTGGAGAATGAACCTGATGAATCAAACTGTGCTGATCAGGAGACAATTCAGATGTTTGAACCAGGGCAGCCTGAACAATCTGAGGAATTTCCAGTGCAAGACAAGGTAACTTCCATGAAACCTAAACAACCAACAGAAACTCAAAGTCAGGCAGATTCACTCCCTTGGCCTTGGACCGTACCACTGCATATGCTCCGGCCCGAAGCCAAATTCTCTCCAATTATCCCTCCACCGTCACCTGCCAGGGTGAGGCGGACTCTAGAGGCTTCGGCCAGATCCCGATCATCCACCCAAATACGAACAAAGGCGCGCTCGCGCAGTTGCCCTCGGAAATCAACTACTTCTCCTCAGACACCAATGATGAACCGCCAGCCTGCTATCCACTGGCAGACGCAACAAGCACAAAAGAGGCCCATCCCCAACGGCCTCTGCTTGTCTGACTGCACATCCAGCAGCAGTGACGGCAGCACCGACAGCCTGGAGTTTGTGCCCTCCTGTGTTCCAGCCGGGGCAGGGCAGCGTGAGGGGACCCTGCAGAGGGAGATGAAGGCCCTTTTTGACCAGAGGATGAGAGAGATCCACTGTAAATCACCGCTTTTTCAAAATGGTGAGTCATAGGTGATGTGTCCTTCATGTATGCAACAGTTAAATGAAAAGAATTTAGAAAGTTAAGTGGAAGGCAAAATAAAATCTGTGTTTGTGCTGTTTTCTCCCCTTTAGATTAAGATTTTACTGATATCTCCAAAGACATCAAGGCCCTTCCGAAGACAAAAAAAGAGACAACATAACCACAAAAAGGAGGTTTCGGAGGAAGAAGTTCAGATTTTTTGAATAGATCAGTACACCATGTAGAATTAAACAATTAGACATTATTTTTATTGTTTTAGAAATGCTGTAATGTTTACAGTCAACACAGCTTTTATGCACAACATCTTTTTTCATTTTATTATTGTCAATACTATACCACATTTTATTATTGTTAATACCATGTATTGCCATTGCCAACTGTACAACAAGTAACAGTTAACTTGAACATGAGCATTATTTGTTAGTTGGATCATTTTAATAATTGTTTTTACAATATTCAAACTATAATGTTTGAATTTTCATTCTAATTGTAGCGTTCTTACTTAAAAATCAATAAAATTATTATTTAAATAAAAAGTGAGTTTTTAATTTGTAAATGCATTCTTTTCATTTTTTTATCTGATGTATCCCTACAAAAATAAGGTTCAGACCCTACAATTAAGTGTCAAAAAAATAAATGACTTGCTCAGACTTGTTAAAACTACATGTTTCAGGATGTTTATGCCTTTTCTTTATCTTTGTCTACATTTTCTTGGGGTTTGTTTGCATTGCTGGGCCTCAAGCGCAGACTCAGTTCCTCAGTCAGCACGGTGCAGTAGGATTTCTGTGGAAAGGACAAATAAATATAAACAATACATCCAATATATTGATGAATTGAATGTAAACATGGTTGTGGAGATAAGAGAGTATGACTGACTGCTTGTCCTCTAATTTGTTCCTCAGGTAATGTGAAAACCAATGGGTGAATGACAGCGTTGCTTTCTTTCACTGTAACAGACTGTGTTGCCATGAAATGATTGAGCAAACGTTGCAGCCCTTCGGGCTTATGAAACAGTTTAAAACCTGATTGAATGAACACAAATGCACACTGGGAAGCACAAAACAAGGCTCTTAGGATTAATTTCTGAAAGGTTAACACTTTGGAGATGGGTGGTTGTTGTTTTCTTCGCCTGACATGCACGCACCTTCTGCTCAGCTGCACTTCTGCGGCTCTTGGAGGTGAGCTCCAGGACAGCTAGCAGTGCTCCCAGCCCGAGGCCCAAGGAAAGAACCAGAAACATCCCCTTGAGGCTGTGTGGCTGCACAGCTGATGACTTGGCCTTGCCTGCTATGCAGCTGCTGGCCCACCACTTGCTTCGCAGGTAATCCAGTTCCCCTGCCTCGCTCAGCTGTAGAATTGCCACGCTAAGGTTCTTTATGATGGGTGAGCCTTAAGGAAATTCATAGGTTTATTGTTAATTATACAATTTGAATTATTCATTTTTTTGTATATAATAAAAAATGTTAAAAATGAGTAATCTCACCGAGGGTGGCCGCAATGCTGTATCCCCTCATTCCAACAACTTCATGTGCTCTGCCCAGCTCACAGTGGCGTGCTGCTGCCAAGTCCAAAGAAACAGACTCTCCAATAAAGGCAAAGTTTCCTTCTTTTGCCCGCCGGACCCCTTCGTCCATAGATGACACAAAACTCTTGGTTCTCTCCATGTGTTCAAAGATTCTGCGGTACACTGGATTGTTTGAATTCTGTATGAAAGAAAAACAGTATTAGAGAATAAGCATTGACCCAGGGGGAATCCATTGATTCGATGTCTGTACCTTAAAGAAGGCAAGGGTGGAAGAGCCAGCCAGACAGCCATACTCAATTCTATCCTGATTGGCCAAGTCCTCAAAACCCTTCACTGTCAGGTGAGTGGACTCAGAGGTCTTAGAGGAGCTGAGGTTGGAGAAATAACAAGCCAGGAGGACGATGGTAAATAACCACCAGCTGCAGCAGATGACACGTCCTGAAAGAGCTTTGGGGTGTGGCCCAACACCTGAAAGCAATAAAAAAAGAGTACAGAAAAATTAAGTCTCAAGAGGGAGAGAATTTACAGAAAATAAACAAATCAATACAACCGTCATCACCAGTGTCTGGTACCTTGGAGAGTCAGCGCTCCAGCTGTGTACCACAGGCTGTGGAGGAGGCTGAATCTGTTCTGCTCACTCTGAGGCTGACTCCACTCACATGGGCTGAGTCTGCATTGAGATCAAAATGTTACCTATTAATGTGGCCACACTCAAAGGGCTTCCACTGCCAGGAGAAATGTGAAAATATCCACACACAAGAAGTACATACCTTGATATTCAAATCCACAGCATAATTTTAACAACAAAGCATATTATTACCACTTTCCGTAAGACATTAAACCACCTCCATCACCAACCTGGAAACTATACAGATGCAAGCAGCCGTCCCCAGGTAAGCAATGAGTATGCCAACCCAGGTCTTGGCTGCAAAGGGGGACAGGAAATCAAAGAAGCCTGTTCCCTCTGAGATGTCCTTCCTCAGCAGGATACTGATTCCTGTCTGCATGAACGGTTTGGTCATCCCGACCGCTTTCTCCCGAGCTGCAGTAAGAGTCAGCGGAGCAATCGCAAGATCGGCCTCCTGTCGGGACGGATAAATACTGAACAGTTAAAGAAATTCCCCATGGAATTTAAAAGATTCTAATTGGACCAATAACCCTGCTGATATTCTTCACACCTCACATTGAGTGATTTTTAAGATATCCGTTGTGAGTTACAGACGCCAGCTTGGTAATTCAAGCTCTTGCAGAGTGGTTGGCTTTGAACCCTCCAAATGTCCGTTTTCATGTACTCACCCCTCTCACCACCTCTCCAATCATCCCATTCCAGTTCCCGTTCTCATCTTGTCTTCCGTACGAAGCATCTTTCACCAGCTGCACTTTGAACTTGAAGCCCAGTTTTTTTGCCACTTCAGACAGCAGGTCCATGCAAAAGCCTTCCATTTGAGAGCCTTTGGACATCGCATATGGCTCTTGCTAAAAGAAAATATTTAAAATGATAATCAGTGAAAGGTGTTTTATCTTTAAACTGTGTATTTACCTGAGAGTAAACAAGTGAACTACCTTTATTGTGGTGATTCTCAACTCTGATTGCACTGATGTTGAGGGTGAAAAATGACACACGTTAGGACGATAACTTTTAGACACAAACACTGTCCATCGTGTAGAACAAATATATGTATAGGAAATAAATAAGTGGTTCTGAACCTGGGGGTCGGGATCTCCTCTTTGGGTCTTAACCCTTGTGTTGCCTTAGGGTCATTTTGACCCGAATCAATATTACACCCTCCCCCCGCCTTAGGATTAATTTGACCCCATTCAATGTTTAATGTCGGTGTTCTTTCGGTAGTCAACAAACAAACATAAAGTGCCTCACACTTAAACTTGGAAAACAATATTAATTCTAATAATTTTCTGGAGGTTTTAATTGCTGGCGTCAAATTGAACCCAAAGGGTAAAATATGTTCGTAAATATAAAGGTAACAGGAGGGTGAAACATTGAATCGGGTCAAAATGACCCAAAGGCGGGGGGAGGGTGTAATATTGATTCGGGTCAAAATGACCCTAAGGCAACACAAGGGTTAAATAAATCTGAGGGTTCACCAGATGATTTAAAGAAAGAAAAAAAATCTTTCTCAAAATATTGGATATTTTGACTGCTTCACACCTCTCAATATTTTTTATATAAAACAAAATAAAGATGAAAAAAAGATAACTCCTTGGTTGAACTTCAACGAACGAAAAAAGCGACATAGCAACTGTCATCCAAGCTTGCTTTAGTGATGGCAAAAACGTAGTCCTTTATGGTTCCAAAAAGGATGAACCATAATGACTTTGGTGATCCCCTGACATTTCATCAAGCGCCAGTAGGTCTTAGTTTTCACCGACCCAATGAAATATCTCAACATCTACGATATGGATTGGCATTACCTTCCGTAAAGACATTTATGGTTCCTTGAGGATGAATCCTACTGACTTACGTGACCCCTGGACTTTTCTGATAATAGCATTTAGCTCAAAGCACCTCTGCGTCTACAAACAGCCTCACAAAGCTGACAGTGTAGCTGCAGACTCTTCGCCATGCTTAAATGATTTTTGATTTTATTCTTTGGTTGTTCTGTTATGATATGTTTAAAAATGTAATGTATAATGTAGATGATGTAAATGTTGCCTCATTCTTAATTATGTGGTAAAAAATAGAGGTATTATTAGTTTGGACTATGAAACGCGAGAAAGGCATAACATTGATACATTATGACAACTGACTACTGATTTATTTTGACAGACAAGTTTCTCACAGCTAAATTTAGCAGAATCAAAGAGCCCTTTGTGCATTGGCCATCTTCAGACTTTACTCTGACATGCAGAGATGTCTGAGGTGAACTTTGGGGCGAATGCATTGACCTTTTAGACATAACTGGTTTCCTGTATCCTAGAGAATCTTCTTAGAGCAGTGTTTTAATTCAAAGAGTCTCAATGCCGTGGCACTGTGAGATGGGAGAGAAGTCAAAGAGTATCAAAAGCCTTGATTCAGGCCAAGGCCTTGGGGATCCATCACCACAGGATGATCCTGACAACCATCAGATCCTCCTTTTCAAAAGATGACACTTATACAAGATTTTTTGGCCACTCTGAGACACAAGCCCTTTGTTTGCTCCATAGAGTTGATTTATTACCGTTTTTTGTGAGAGGGTCAACTGGCCTGCTTCCTTTTCGTTTTTTCTATGAGAGTTGGACAGGATGTAGCGCTAAATTTTGATATTGATCCGAGCTGACTTTATGTATTTATGTCTCGTACATTTTTTTTTACCAATCCAGAGAAGTATTGGCAGAGAAATAAAGCAAGCTGTCGCCACACTGAATTACAAATGCAGAGACCGGGTCACACTTTTAAAAAGAAAGTAACAAAACTACACGACCGTTCAAAAGTTTGGAGTCATCCAGACAATTTCGTGTCTTCCATGAAAACTCACTTTTATTTATCAAATGAATTGAAAATTGAATAGAAAATATAGTCAAGACATTGACAAGGTTAGAAATAATGATTAATATTTGAAGTATTAATTTTGTTCTTCAAACTTCAAGCTCAAAGGAAGGCCAGTTGTATAGCTTATATCACCAGCATAACTGTTTTCAGCTGTGCTAACATAATTGCACAAGGGTTTTCTAATCAGATATTAGTCTTCTAAGGCAATTAGCAAACACAATGTACCATTAGAACACTGGAGTGATAGTTGATGGAAATGGGCCTCTATACACCGATGGAGAGATTTCATTAGAAACCAGACGTTTCCACCTAGAATAGTCATTTACCACATTAACAATGTATGGTGTGTATTTTTGATTAATGTTATCTTTATTGAAAAAACAGTGCTTTTCTTTGAAAAATAAAGACATTTCTAAGTGACCCAAAACTTTTGAACGGTAGTGTACATTTTCTAAAGTTTAATTTTGTGTGATTAATCACACCCCTATCTACATCACCACATCCGTCAGTCATTTTCAACATGGTTTGAAATTGATCAGTGTTATCGAACAAGCCTGGTTAAATTGTTACATTGTTTAGGTGTGTCAGTACTACAAACCTGTGATTAACAAGGAAATATAGTTCATTACCTGCAGTGCACACTCCCATGTCAAGGAAAAACCCAACAGACAATACAAAGAAGCTAGACAGCATCCTGATTCTCCTGATTTGCATCCTACAAGTACAAAAGACAATGAGTGGTTGGTTATGCATCAGATGAGTCACATAGATGAACTTAAATGCATGTATACTGAAACGTTTCTTGAAAAAATGCAAAGCTGTGGATTAAATTAACAAATTAAATAGTGCCACCAACAACAATTGAGTGGAGTGTGTATGATGGAAATCCATAGTACCTGACAAGAGTCCAAGATGTGGCTGCCGCTGGCACGTCAGTCTTCAGACCGACCGCGATGCAAAGTGATCTGAAGTTTTTCAGATTCAAATGTGTGGAGACTGCTAGCAAAGTTTTTGTGGGTGGAGAAAGTGGAAGAATTTAGAAGGGGTGGGAAGAAGCAGCATGAGGTTAGTTTTCATTGTGGAACAAAAATGTGGTTATTTCAACAACAACAAATAGTTTATCTTAGTGTGACTATTATTGTCTTGTTACAGAACATGTTCATCAAACTTATATTGAAGTGAGACGGAGTAGCACATATTTTATGATATTTACATTACAACAAAGTTGAATATTTTCTGCAAGCAGCTGTCACTTACAGAGAGCAAGTTTATTTAGGAAAAAAATACATTCTATGAAATGTTGCTATAGTAGCAACACTGTGCAATGAATTACAGATTGAATAACTTCTATATATAAAAGGGACGAATACGTATGTTACGTGTGTGGATTCCTTTAGAGGTGTTAATTAGTGTTGTTACGAGATGTGCCGACGCTTCGAAGCGTGTGTCGAGTAATGGAGGGGGCGTTTCCTCGAAGCGCGTATCGAGGCTTGCTTCATTTAGGGGAGGAGCCAAAAATGATGACGTCCGAAGCCTCGCTGCCCGGCTGTACCACGTGACTGCTTCAGGAAGTGGTTCAGATTTTGCTGGGAGGTTTGACAGCAATATAAACCCCTCAGGCTCCATTCAACGTGTGGGTTGTTGGTTGAGAGTTTGGAGAGTTTAGAGAGAGAGATAGTTTGGAGAGTTAGGAGAGAAGGATAGGTGATAAGATGGAACTGTTGAGAAACTGTTATTTCTGCATAAAAATGAATAAAATGTCCCTGTCCTGTACATCACTGTCCAAGTTACACAAGCATATTCAGTCCCCTCTTCCTAGTTACACACACACACACACTTTCACTGTCCTCTGCCTGCTTAAGCCCATGCCATTTTCCTAAAGTGACATAATGTAGTGCCGGAGATACGGAGTCGGAGGCGGAGTATTCAGGATCGAATTCCAAGCTTTAATATCCATCAAGGAAGAGAACCTTATCCACACAACTGCTTAGCATAGCGAGTTTGCAGGAATGACATGCATCAACCCCTGTGTCACAACTTAACTGTCCGTGTGGCAACACCATTCCTAAAGGTGAATTATGTTAACATTACGTGTCACCACACAAGCCCCCCCAGAATTCACACATAAACAAAATCTGCGTGGCGGGGAGGAACAACACGCCGACCACAACGACTCCTAATAACTGGAGTTGGTAAAGCGACTCCTTCCCGTGCGGTCCCCGTAAGAGGAGGGACCGGAACAACAGGTCTAGCACCCGTGACAGGAGTCAAAGCTGGGGGGCGGCCCCTTCTCGGCGGCCTAGCGAGCACCACCGGTTGGCCCAAGTCCAAATGAGCAGCCTTCACCCGATCGACCGAGATGTGCTCCGCCTTGCCACCCAGGTCGACCACCAGGTGCTTATCCCCGTGTTCCAAGACCCTGAAAGGTCCATCATAAGGAGGCTGCAGGGGACCTCTGTGTGCGTCGTGGCGGATAAAAACGTGCCCAGCCGAGCGTAGATCCGTGGGCACCTGAACCCCCGGAGTACCGTGCTGAGTAGTAGGTACCGGGGCGAAAGCCTCCGCCGCGTCCAGCAAGAAAGCCCGCTGGGCCCTCGCCGACCAGGGAGCCGACGCCTTCGGGAGGAAATCCCCTGGAACCCTCAGCGGCTGACCGTAAACCATCTCCGCCGTAGAGCACTGCAGATCCTCCTTGGGCGCGGTACGCAACCCCAGCATCACCCAGGGCAGCTTGTCGACCCAGTTGCCGTCCGTAAGGCTGGCCTTAAGGGCCGCCTTCATGGAGCGATGGAAGCGCTCACAGAGGCCGTTAGCCTGAGGGTGGTAAGCGGTAGTCCTGTGCAGCTTAACCCCCAGACCGCCAGCCACCGCGTTCCAGAGCTCGGACGTGAACTGCGAGCCCCTGTCCGAGGAAATGTCTGATGGGGTGCCAAAACGACACACCCACGTTGCAATGAAAGCCCGGGCAACGCCTGCGGCCGACGTCGACCCGAGCGGAACCGCCTCCGGCCAACGAGTCGTCCTGTCCACCATAGTGAGGAGGTATGAGAAACCCTGAGGGAGGCAACGGACCAACTAAATCAATGTTAACATGGTCAAACCTCCTCTCCGCACCAGGAAACGCCCAAAGGGGCCTTCGTGTGGCGGTGCACCTTAGCGCGTTGACAAGCCACGCACTCCCCTGCCCAAGTCCTCACGTCTTTTTTAAGTCCATGCCAGACGAACTTTGTGGCCACCAAACGCACTGAAGGCTTAACGCCGGGGTGCGATAGGCCGTGCACTGCTTCAAACACCGAGCGCCTCCAGCAGGCGGGGACGACAGGCCGCGACAGGCCCGTAGAAACGTCACAAAGCAGAGTGATGTCCGCGTCGCCGAACACCACGTCCTCCAAGCGCAATCCAGTGCTCTCCAACTTCAGAGCCTGGACGCCAGGGTCAGCGACCTGGTCCGCCGCCATGCGCGTATAATCCAGGCCCAACTGGACGGCACCGATGACGACCCTGGAGAGGCAATCCGCCACCAGGTTTGACTTGCCAGCCACATGCTTAATGTCCGTGGTAAACTCTGAAATGTACGAGAGCTGCCGCTGCTGACGCGCCGACCAAGGCTCCGCCACCTTCGACATGGCGAAGGTGAGCGGCTTGTGGTCGACAAACGCCGTGAACTCACAGCCCTCCAGCAAGAAACGGAAGTGCCGCACGGCCAAATAAAGACCCATGAGTTCACGGTCAAAAGCGCTTACCTGCGTTCTCTGGGCGTAAGTTGGCGGCTGAAAATGGCGAGCGGTTGCCAAGCGCCCTCCACCCACTGTTTGTGCACCGCGCCGACCGCGTAGTCCGACACATCTGTAGTGATAGAGATGGGTGCCGTGGGTGATGGGTGTGCCAACAAAGCCGCCTGCGCCAACGCGGCCTTGACCTCAGTAAAAGCTCCCTCCGTTTCCACCGTCCAGTCGATCGCCTGGACGGGGGTCTTGCCTTTCAAAGCCTCATACAGCGGCCGCATGATGTGGGCAGCTCGGGCGATAAAACGGTGATAGAAAGTCACCATCCCCAGGAACTCCCGTAGCGACCGGACTGTGAGCGGGCGAGGAAAAGCCGCGACAGCCTCCACCTTCGCCGGCAGGTGTCGCACCGTCTGTGACGCGGTGCCCGAGGAAGTCAATGGCAGACAGCCCGAACTGGCACTTTGCAGGATTAATGATTAATCCATGATCGCTGAGCCGCGTGAAAAGGGCACGGAGGTGGGACAGGTGCTCTTCCACCGAAGCGCTGGCGACGAGTATGTCGTCCAGGTACACAAACACGAAAGGCAGGTCCCGTAGCACCGAATCCATCAGGCGCTGGAATGTCTGAGCGGCGTTTTTGAGCCCAAAAGGCATCCGCAGGAACTCAAAAAGCCCAAAAGGCGTAATCACCGCCGTCTTGGGAATGTCTAGAGGGTGCATGGGCACTTGGTGGTATCCACGCACCAGGTCCACTTTGGAAAACACCTTTGCGCCGGCCAGATGCGCCGAAAAGTCTTGTATGTGCGGCACCGGATAGCGGTCGGGCGTAGTGGCGTCGTTGAGCCGACGATAGTCCCGCGACGGGCGGAATCCGCCGTTCGGCTTGGGAACGACATGCAGCGGCGAGGCCCAGGGCTGTCGGAGCGGCGGACGATGCCCAGGCGCCCATAGTCGAAAACTCCGCCTCGCCACAGCCAGCTTAGAAGGGTTCAACCGCCGGGCCCTGGCGTAGACAGGAGGACCCTCCGTCGTGACGTGGTGCTCCACGCCATGCTTGGTAGTGAGTGCAGAAAAGGTGGGTAACGACAGGTCTGGAAACTCAGCCAAAAGTTTAAGAAAATGTCTGACCCTGACAGCGAGCTCGACAGTCCGTCAGACGCTGCGCTGCCGAGTGTGCACACCAGGGAGGAAAACGTCAAGGCGTCAACCAAGCGTTTATTTTAACGTCCACCAACAGTCCATGGGCACAAAAAGTCTGCCCCAAGCAGGGAAAAGAAATGTCCGCTGTCACAAACTCCCAGCTGAAACGCTGACCCCGATGCACAAACACATAGCCCGCACGCCGTATGTGCGAATGGGGCGCCATTAGCCGTCGTCAACGCGGACCATTCCTCCACGAGCGACGTCTTCCTCGACGCAGGAACTACACTCCGCTGGGCACCCGTGTCACACAGAAAAGGGTCCCGAAATGCTGTCGCTGATGAAAAGGAGCCTGCCCGTGCCGCCCACGCCACGGCCACTACTGAGCGGGCCCCTCCGTTTCCGGAGGTTTGTAGCTGCATGGAGCGATGCACTTTTGCCTTTGTCCCAAACGTGCGTGGTAAAAGCACTGTCCGGTGTCTCCACGCTGATTAGACATAGGCGCCCGCCTCCGCCACGCCGTCCTGCCTGTAAACGGGCCGCCGGCCACAGCTAACGCCCCGCCTCTGGCTCTCGTGCCGCCAGGAAAGCGGTCCGCCTCCTCAGCCAAGGCGCGGGGTCTGTGATGGCCGTGTTGGCCAGCGCCGCCTGGACCCGGGTGGCAAGCGGCGCAGGAAAACCTCCATGAACAATATCTGGGGATCTTCCCCCCCTAGCAGATTCAGCATTTTCTCCATGAGATGAGACGGTCTGCTGTCCCCCAGGCTCTGAATGTCAAGAATCTGGCGGGCTCTCTCCTTAGCAGATAAGCTAAATGTCTTAAGGAGGAGCTCTTTAATCGCCTCGTATTTGCCCTGTAGCGGGGGAGCAGCGATGAATCCCACCAACCTGGACGATGTGGAACTTCCCAGCGCCGTTACCACCAGGTAGTATTTTGCGTCCCCGTCCCGGACCTGACGGCAGGCGAAGTGTGCCTCCACGTGGGCAAACCATGCCTCCGCAGCATGCTCCCAAAACTCCGGCAACTTTACATAAACATCACGCTCTGCCATGTTCACTAAGTTTCTGGAAACTTTCCTAGAAATGTCAGGGTCACCACTGTAGTGCCGGAGATACGGAGTCGGAGGCGGAGTATTCAGGATCGAATTCCAAGCTTTAATATCCATCAAGGAAGAGAACCTTATCCACACAACTGCTTAGCATAGCGAGTTTGCAGGAATGACATGCATCAACCCCTGTGTCACAACTTAACTGTCCGTGTGGCAACACCATTCCTAAAGGTGAATTATGTTAACATTACGTGTCACCACAATAATAACATTATTACACAACCTGCCATATCATATGATACTACCATTTTGGGAACATTTACACACAGAATACATTCAAAAAATATTTTATTATGCACATATGTGATAATTTATGTACAGAAATGATTTGGTCATACATTTTTGTAATTCATAGTCATTCCCAACAGCCATAACAGACACAACAATGATGTGGTTCAGATACAGCTGCCTGTGATTATCCACTTGGCCAGTAGGTGGTGTCGTGAGCACATGAAGCTTCGAGAAATGAACCCTTTCTCGAACCAATTGGCTGAAGTGGTTCGATGCCTCATGAGGCTTCATCTCACCATCACTAGTGTTAATCAGAGCTCAGTTTTAGACCAGAAATGTGTGTTTGGAGCATGACAGCACACTCTGCTCTTTATTAACACTTTAAAAGGAAGAAAAAAATCAGAACACAGAATTGACTGACCAGCTAATGTTGTAAGGCACTGAAGGTTTATTGTTATGGTCTGTGGTGCGGAGGACCCAAACGCAGCAGGAGCTTCTTGAAACAGAGTTTATTTCCCGGACAGGAACACGGACGAACACCACACAGGAACAAAAAAAAAAGGTCGATCCGACACCAGACAAACAGAAGGACACAGATTAAATACACAGGGGAACGAGACACAGGTGGAGACACAGGTGGAAACAATCAGGGCGTGGCTGGAAACAATCAGGAAAGAAACAGACAAGCACAGGGAGGGAAGAGCAGGGAAACAGGAAACGACAGGGACTTCAACATAAAACAGGAAACACACAGATCCAAACATTTATCAAATTGTGGAAAAATGGAGAAGAGAAAAACATATTGAGTGAACATATTCATGGTGAATGGACCAAACATAACACATAGTTGTGACGGAGCTCGGAGATGGCCATAGAAAGAAGTTGAAGCGACAAACAAATGTGACATAAAGAGTAGGAATCTTGTATTATGGATTCGGGACAGATACAAACTACACATCTGTTGAATGCTAGCAGGGAGTGGACTTGTAAATCAATATTTGAATTTTTTTTTATCAGAATGGCACTGTGGATATTTTTTTCATGACATTGTATGTTTTAATTAACTATTTAACTATTTAATTTTTTATGCAAATAAATTAGCAATAATACCAACAGGAATAATAACAAACGTCTTCACGCCAATGAAAATGTTTCCCTTCTTATTTTACCATTAACATCATAAGCGGGATAAAATGGATGGATAGCAAGGTAATATAAAAATGTCAGAGAAAGAGCTGATGTATAACAATGTAATATAACAATGTTGTATTTCCAAACATATTATAAATGTCATGTTACATTTCAGTTAGATTTGATCTCCTCCCATTGCGGCCGTATAGTAAAATAAGGATCACGCAATAAGTAGAAAATTAATTATGGAGACTTTTGTTTTTAAAGCCTCTCATTGCACATGCAGTGACAAACCAACAGACTTAAAGCTACAATATACACAGCCCCCCCCCCCCCTCCCGGAGACAGCAGGTGTAGGTCTATAACAGGTACAACATGGGTCTATGGGAAATGAAGACGGGGCTATAAGGCGCGCAATATACGTCTCGTTGTTTTTCTCATCGCTTCTTTCTGTCGTGATCTCTAGTTTGAGTTCGATGTTTTCGTTTAATCTGGAGGACCAATCAGAAAACAATGCGCGTTGCGCGCGAGGCGAAGCAGCTCTTTCGATTGGCTGAGGTGTTTTTTTTCCAAAGGGGCGTATTTTTCAACCCATCTCGACTGAATATTTAGCCTCATCCAAGGAACATTAATTTGATATCTTCAGAATTTTGCAACCCTCTATTTGGGAACCGACATCGTTTGACAGGTTGAAACCACAACTATGAAACCAAGTCGAGTGTGTTTGTTGGGCCGAAGTCACAGCGGAGATCTGAAGTGCTGAAGATGATGCTGTCGCTCCTGAAATTACCGGCGAGCTAAGCTAACGGCTAGCATGTCCGCCTTGGTTGTAGTCTGTCACTAGCTGACATTTAGTTGGTGCAGTTATTCTGTTTGGCACTCGCCCTGCAGAGGACGACTTCACAAGGTAAACCACTCCGACGCGTTCTGCATTTTCAGCGTTGCTGAGGAAACCTGCCGTTTTGTGAACGTTACACGACTTCTGTGTGTCCGGTCCGACCGAGTATCGTTATCAACATCAACGAGACAATCTTTTCGCAGGGGTCTGGAGTACAAAGCTGTCGACGAAACGTTGCACATTGGCGGTGTCGTGATCTCATATATGCATGCAAGTAATTTATGCATTTAGGCACGGCGCAAACAGTGCGTCTGCTCTCTGGTTGCTCTTGGCATGTATAATTGGGCTACTAATCAACTTGCAATCCAAATGTTGTCTCTGCTCTTGTGCGCTTAAAATGGCTGACAGATGTTAGATACTCGGGTTGGTATTTAGCGCTCGTCAACCTAACTATGCACAGCAACAGGGGAAAAAACAGAGGATACTGGCATTTGATTGGTCCGAGGGAAACTTGGGGCTGGTATAGACTCCTGATTGGACCAATAAAGAGACAGCATGGAGTACAACTTACTGTCGTTGTGATCGTGCAGCAGGAGTACTTGAGGTAACCTGCTGTGTTTGTATTACAACAGCACCAGAGTTGACCCCTTTTCCCAGTAACTGCTGTGTCTAGAATCGAAAAGGAAACGCCACAAATCTTACAAAAAAATGCTAAATAAGAGTGCACTCTTTATGTTGGCCGCAGTTGAGGAGCAGGGTGACACAACATTCATAAAGATATAATATAAAATAAGCTCTGAGGGCAGAATATTATATAGTTTTGAAACCAAATTATGAACTATTCATGTTTAAAGGCAATATTATATAATTAATTGCTTATAACATTACAACTGTTAATATTTAGGTTATTTATAATGAGAGAATATGTTTTGAACAGCATGTCGTGATAATAGGGAGGGTTGCCCAAATGTATACAGTAACACTAACACATTTAGAGCCACAGTCCCACAGTGGGATATCTAGGATGACTGATACACTACACTTTAAGGTGATCAATCAGATAGTGGGTAAATGGTGATATCCTTAATGTTTTGTTATGGCATTACATAGGTTTTAAATAGCCAACATTGTAGATTAATGTTGTTTTATAATTCAACATGTACTGAATGGTTTCACTCGTGGTGTGATAATAACCTGATATCAAAACAGTTATTTCCCAGTAAAATCTGGTTTCGGATTTGATTTACTTTAGACAATGGTTACATGGTATATATTACAACAGCGCCTGTAGTTCTTAATAGATTATTCTGCAAAATTGACACACATTGCGTGGAATAATTTTCTTCCCTTTGTATCTGTTAGGGAGCTGGTTTAAACTCCCATGCGGAAGGTGAGGAGGTGGGAATGTGAGACAGTTGCTCGTGGACTCAAAATGGGTAGGGGCCGAGGCCGAGGGAGAGGCAGGGGCAGGGGATCATCTGGCCAGTTGCGGCCCCCTTCGCCCTACAGACTGCAGCTCTCTCCATCCAGGGAGACTTTGACGTATGCTCAGGCACAGAAAATAGTGGAAGTGGACCTAGAGGGAAGGCTTCATCGGATTAACATCACGGATGCTCTGCCAGTTATTACCGAGGACGAGATGATGGCCCAGGACATTGCTGAGTGCAACAGCAACAAGGAGAACAGTGAACAAACGCAGACTAAAACTAGATCGTGGAGGAAACCCACAAACAGTAAAAGCAGGAAGACTAGTAAAAATACGTCTCACCAGAACCAACGGTCCGGCTCCCAGCAGCACACTGGGCCTACTAATTCTCTCCAGCAACCGTCCCACCAAATCCCTTTGCCTGAGCCCATCTTCCGTGTGCTGAGTTCAGTTTGCCCCTCAGAGGCGCCTCCTCTCCCGAAAGCCTACTATCGTTTCATAGAAAAGTCAATGGAGGAACAGGACAGTGTGGCAGAGTATGACATGGACGAGGAGGACCTGGCTTGGCTGGAGATGGTGAACCAAAAGAGGGTGTGTGACGGCTACGCCTCCGTGTCTGCAGACACCTTTGAGCTGCTGATCGACCGCCTGGAGAGGGAATCCATCTTGGAGTCCCGCAGCCAGGCTCTGTCCCAGAGTGCCGTGGACGAGGATGCTTTCTGCTGTGTCTGTCTGGATGACGAATGTTTGAACAGTAATGTCATCCTGTTCTGTGACATCTGCAATCTGGCCGTCCACCAGGAGTGTTACGGTGTGCCCTACGTACCTGAGGGCCAGTGGCTGTGCCGCTGCTGCCTGCAGTCCCCCTCCCGCCCTGTAGACTGTGTGCTCTGTCCCAACCGAGGAGGTGCCTTCAAACAGACAAGTGATGGACGTTGGGCCCACGTTGTCTGTGCCATATGGATTCCAGAGGTGTGTTTTGCCAACACAGTGTTTTTGGAGCCTGTTGACGGGGTCAAGAACATCCCTCCTGCTCGCTGGAAACTCACCTGCTACCTGTGTAAGCAGAAAGGCAGAGGAGCATCCATTCAGTGCCACAAAGCCAACTGCTACAGGGCCTTTCATGTCACCTGCGCCCAGAAGGCTGGCCTGTTCATGAAGATAGACCCAGTCCGGGAGACGGGTGTCAACGGTACCACCTTCTCTGTGAAAAAGACTGCTTTCTGTGAGCATCATTCTCCAGTGGGGTCTCGGCGGGACGAGTCAGTTGAAGGGAGACTGGTGGGGGGCCGGGGTAACCGGGGTCAAAGGTCCTACACTCAAAGCCCCCCACCACCACCACCAAACAAGAAGGCCACCAAGGGCCAGAAGAAGAAGAATACGAAGGGGTCTGGCCGGTCGACACGCCGCTCAACTGTGCCTGTGCTGCTCGTGCCTCAGATTCCCTCACACAGGTGTGATATTTGCATCCTGTTGGAATTTCCATACCCAGCATGCCTTATTAACTGACTGTGGTGTCTGCTGCCTTACAATATATCGTTAGTATTCTTGCAGGGTTGCACAGAAAATACTCTCCAAACTAATTAGGTTTTGAGACATTAAGAAAGAGTACTTTATACTTATATAAAAGTATACCATGTATGTATACCATAAAGTCATAAGTTAGTGGCGTTATTATGACCATCAGTACAGCCACATAGGTTTTAATGTATAACTGTTACGTCTCCACAGGCTGAACAAGATCTGCACCGGAGTTGAAGTCCAGAGAAAGAATCAGTTCATGCAGAGGCTTCATAACTACTGGTTACTGAAACGTCAGTCACGAAATGGGATGCCTTTAATACGCCGACTTCATTCCCATCTACAGGCCCAAAAGACTTCAGAGCAGGTGAGGAGAGAGATAATGACCAGTGTGTGTGTGTGTGTGTGTGCGTTTTAAAAGGAACATTTGAAAAATAAACAAACCTTCTAAAAAAACAAATATCTAATAAATCCTATTAAAGCTGGCACTCACATTGATTTTTGACTTGGTTAATATATCTGTCGGGTGGAGCATGATAATTGATTCACACCAGTATAATTACATTATTTGGAGTTTCAAGCCTTCACTGAACCAATGAAGTCTGAGCCACTGGAATCAAACCACTTCACACACACTGAAATCAAAACATAAGTCAAGACATTCCACTTGTAAATGACTAATTGAAATAGATGGCGGGCTTCCACATACCCCTTCACAGCTCTGTTATCGCTGCTGTAGAACTCTCACTGCTGCAGAGCGCGACGACGTGTGAAAAGCTAGAGATATTGGTTACAATCTTTTGCCCACTCATTTATGATGTTACTGTGTTTGAACCATAAAATGCAAGTTCAAAACAATTTAGTCTTCGATGTGTTTGGGATTGTAAAATGCATTCTTATGACAGCATACACATTCACAGTAATGTCCCTGCGGACATGTTTTTTGTATGCAAATTAAATCAAAATTGTGATCCATCTATTTTTTGCCAAATTTGTCAAGACACAGGTTTTGCACTTTTGACATATGACCTGATCATTATGATTGTCTGTCTTCCTGGATAACTTGTGGGGGACTAATACATCAAATTTCCTTTCTGGGACCTGCAGCAACACAAAGCTAGAGGAAAGACTGACTGGTGGATTAAAGCAAAACAAGAAGTATGTTCACTTTGTGCTTGTTCCTTTTGCCTTCAGAGGGAACCTGATGAGAAGCTGAGCGCTGCAAGAGAGGAGCTACGATACTGGCAAAAGTTGAGGCAAGACCTGGAAAGAGCCAGGCTGTTGGTGGAACTCATCCGCAAGAGAGAGCGGCTAAAGAGAGAACAGGTGCGTCAGAGGAAGTGCGAGACAAGCTCTAAGACTCATCAGCATTCCAATTCATAAGCACATCTGTTAGGGCTGGAACTAATTCTCGAGTCATCAGTCGATTGGGAGAAAAATATTCAGTAACAATTTAGTAGATACATCTTTTAAGCAATTTGCTCAAAATCCTATGCTAATTTTTTGTTTTGTTTGATCGACAATCCACATTCCAAACATTATAAGACAAATATCTTATAATGTTTGGAATGTGGATTGTCGATCAAACAACATGCTATTTAAATATCTTTAATTACCCTTTCTGAGATATCATCAATGATTATATCATTTAAGAGAAAATAATAAGAACATTAATGAAAATAATACTTAGATGCGCCCTTTATCTCGGTTATACTTAGAGTTTGTTATGCATTTGAATCGGCGTAGAGTGACTTTGTTATCCCTCTCCTCACCCGTGTGTGTTTATGTCGTGGCTCCTCAGATGAAAATTCAGCAGGCTACTCTCGAGTTAAAGTTGACCCCTGCGTTGGTTCTTCTGCGATCCACCTTGGAACAACTGCAGGAGAAGGACACATCTAAAATCTTCTCTCAGCCGGTCAATCTGTCAGAGGTTGGTGCAGTTAGAGAACCGTCTGCTTAAATACACACTTTATTTCAAGCTGCATAACTGCTTTGGGTTTGACTCGGCTAACAGTCTTATTTTCATCATTCACTGAGGTCCCAGATTACCTGGAGTTTATTTCCCAACCCATGGACTTCTCCACCATGTGTACCAAACTGGAGGGACATGCCTATTGCTCCATCACGGACCTGGAGAAGGACTTTAACCTCATGATCTCCAACTGCCTCAAGTACAACTCCAAGGACACCATGTTTCACAAGACAGCCTTACAACTGCGGGAGGTGGGTGGAGCTGTTCTCCGTCACGCCCACAGGCAGTCTCAGAGCATCGGCCTGGACCCCAGCACTGGGATGCATCTCCCAGAGTCTCCGAACAGGCATGGCTTCTACAACTGTACATGGGACGACGGTGAGTTGAGAGCGAGAATGTGCTATTCCTCGTATTTCATGATCATAACCCTCAAGTCTCTTTTTCCCACCCTCTCCAGTTGACTCTCTGCTGGACCCGGAGAACAGACTGCACTTAACCACAGATGAACAGCTGAAGGCCTTACTGGACAAACTGGACATGGTTGCATCCATGCGCACCAGTGGTGGTCGAACCAAGCGCATCAGGTTGCTGCGCCGAGAGATCAACTCTCTCAAACAGAAGATGAACCAGCAGCAGCAAAACTCGCAGTCTGTGAACGGCAATGACGAAGACGGCGAAGGAAAAGAGCAGGAAGAAAAGAAGCAGAAGAAAAAGAAAAAAAAGACAAATGGGACTTTGACAGCCATGTCAAACCCTGGGACAGGTACAACAATATATATATATATATATATATATAAATTTCCTTTCATATATTTGTTATTGCTAACATAGTGTCGGCAGTATTTACTGTATTTAGGCAATTAATTAATCTGCCGTTTTGTCCTATGTGTCGTCTTCCAATGTTTTTTTTTTTTGTCCGATCAATTTACAATGAATGAAACATAGAAAAGCAGCAAATCCTCATATTGGAGAAGCTGCAACCAGTAAAGTTCAGAGATTCTGATTAATAAATGACGTATAAGATTCAATGACGAATCTTTCCAGCTGTATTCATGATCGTTTCTCTTTGATCCAGATGACGCTCCGCCTGTGCTGGAGCTCACCTGCCCGGTATCGTCCCCGCTGCCAGGAGACGCTCCTCTCGAACCTCCTGTCCTGGGCATCGTACCTGGGGGGCGACGGTCTCCTGGACGCTCCTACAAGCGGCAGAGGTCACAGCAGGAGGCAGCTCATGAGGTTACTCCGCTGGAGACACCCCCGACTCCGGTTGGAGTTGGTCGTCGCACGTCTGTTCTGTTTAAAAAAGCAAAGAATGGGGCGCGAGTGGTCAAAAACAAGTCTCCACCACGACAGAATGGTAACACGTCTGAGGGTCAAACTAACGGGCTGGCCAGCACACCTGCCAGCCCAAAGTCACCCAGTGCGACCAACATCACCACCTTACCTCCCACTCCAAACGCCTCCCCTGCACCTCCCTCTCCGTCCTCTCACCACCTGAGGTCCAGAGGCCTCGGCTCAGAAAGTGAAGCAGACAAACTCCCTCCACCCCCCAGAGAAGGAGGTAAGGACAAAACGAATCACTTAAATACAGCGAGAGATTCCAGACAGTCCATATTTGTCACCATTTCATTGGTGTTTCTGCTAGGCCTGACGAATGGAAAGCACACCTCTGCAGACCACAATGACAACGACCAAAAACTAAAGTGAGTATTCAGCTACAGAAGCCATTGTTCTTCAGACTGCTCAACTTATCTTTATATCTGATGATTTACAACAGCAAGACCTGAAGCTCTCTGTTGTGTGAGAGTGTTTTATTCTTTGGTATCACTCATGTGAATATAACTTTCAAACACAGAAGGGAACAGGTGGTCTTGTATAGCAATTAGAAAGTCTTATCGTATCCCTACTTCTATAGATTAATACAATTGGTGGTAAAAGAATCGGGACGAAAAGTTTTATTTTACAGGCACAAAGATCCAGCAGGACAAGAAACCGTGTCTCTGTTTATTGACTTGCCGCAACTCTAGAAACACACAACTAGAACGGGCACTCGGTAGAGCGCATACCTTCGCATATCACAAGATTGGGCATTGAATTATGAACATTTTGGCATTAGTTGCATGCCAATTGGATAAAAATTGACCGCGCTATGGTAAAAATAAGATTTTGACCTTTTCTTGACCTTGACCTTTGACCTGATAGATCCCAAAATCTAATCAAATGGTCCCCGGATAATAACCAATCATCCCACCAAATTTCATGTGATTCGGTTTAATACTTTTTTAGTTATGCGAGTAACACGCATACAAATAAATAAATAAATACACGGCGATCAAAACATAACCTTCCGCATTTTCAAAGCGAAGGTAACAAACGCCGCTGTCCATTATACTGAAACAACAGCTAAGCGGTTGCAACATGAATTTCCAATTAGATTTACTATGTCAATTCTCATTCGGGGACACCTCTAGAATAGATAGCTTGACCGTAAATTGTGCGTTAATTAAAAGAATCACCGTACTCTCTCGCTTTTCTCTCCTCTTGTTTACAGCTGCAGTGTCTCGCCACCCAAAAGAAGTCGTGGTAAACCTGCGTTGGCGAAGGTTCCTGACAGTGAGCACGGAGGCCTCTGTGGGTCTGGTGTGTATGATGAGATGGCAATAAAAAACCCAATGAAATGCGTACATCTTTGAGTGTTTAATGGATGCTTAATGTAAAACCGTTGCGCACAAAGCTTTTTATGATACTTTTTATAATACAATTTAATGAAATAGTAAGTTTTGGCTCAAGAGATGTCCTGAATAGAAATTAATTGCATGTATTGTTGTATCCTGTTCACAGGACAGTCTACACTTATGTCTTTAGATAGTGAGGCTGAGCTCGGACCTCTGGACCTAGTTTGGGCCAAATGCAGAGGATACCCATCGTACCCAGCAATGGTGAGGACGTCTTTGCTCTCACACTTTCTGCTGTTATACACACAAAGTCTCAAAGCCGACAAGGAAGAAGGCCTCAATGCATCCCATAGTGGGGCTTGATAAATCGGTCAGCTTTAACCGACATCCTTTGTTGTTCCAGATTGTTGATCCAGATATGCCCCAGGAAGGGCTCCTTCACAACGGCATCCCCATTCCAGTGCCTCCCGTGGATGTGCTCAAACTGGGCGAATGGAGGGAAACGGAAGAAGGGGAAAAGCTCTTCTTGGTGCTTTTCTTTGACACCAAAAGAACGTGGTAAGAATCCGACAGGCTCATGCTGAATTTGAAAACAATCGCATTGTGAAAATGTCGCCTCTTGTTTTTCAGGCAATGGCTCCCTCGCAACAAATTACTGCCGATGGGGCTGGACGACACGGTGGACAAGCTGCGCTTAATGGAAGGCAAGAAACCCAGCGTTCGCAAGTCCGTACACACTGCATACGACCGGGCCATGGTGCATTTGAATCATGTCAGAGGAAATCTAAACTTCACGCCCTCCAATTTTATATAAGAGTTTAGTTTTAAGATTTTATCAACTTTAAACAGGCTGTGTGGTTATATGTTTAGAAGCTTCATCATTATAAAGATGGGAAAGTAAAACAAAGGGTTAACGGTCAATGGTATAATAGAGTTTTCTGTCATACAACAGTTAATCTGATTTATAACAAGGAGAAAAAAGTGCTTGAAGAATTTTTCTGGATACATTTGTTCATTTATTCATGTGATTTTTGTAAAAGATTTTACACAACCACTATTGCTATGTGTGGATAGAAAGTTTTTATTTTAGGCCAAAGTGAGTCAAGACTTGGGTGAGAGAAGTGTAAATATTAAATCTTCAAAGGGAACGTCTTGATTGAAAACATATTTAAATTGTATTTGCCATTGAAATGTGTTTAATGAAGTTTGAAAGTCCCACATAATGTCCACGTCCTATCTGGGCTCCACAGAAAATTGGCTATCCAAGAAGAGTTACATTTTTGCCATCAAAAAATAACTCATATAATATATAGTTTATAACTTTAACTTTAATATATGTAAAAGTGCACCACACTTGACTATTCCTTCAGATTCTACCATTGATTTTAAACTGAGCATTATCTAAAATAACCACAACATTCTAACCTCGTTTGACTTCGAGAAGATGTGATGAGTGTGCACATTTTATTCAACAATTCTGAGAATTGTTAAGTTGATCCAAGATATTTGTCAAAAGAACAATTTTAAATGAAAATAAATACTGATACCGGATGCCAAAGCAAACATTTAAGTTTTAGTCCAGACATGACGCGTCATAGGTGGGACTTTAGAGGTCTTTACTTATTTTTCCATATTGTGAAACTGTGTTATGATACTTGAATGTTGGAGTACCTGGTGCATCTACTTGGTTAGTGAGGTGTGAAGCCACTACACAGATGAAGCTGATTATTATGTGGTTATGACAAATTCTACTGCAACGACTCACTGAAGAACTGGCTGGAATGACTTGAAAAGCACAAAGAGTTTAAAAAAAGACTTTTAAGATTGGTGACTCCTGGAGCCATATATGTGGCAAAAGTGTGTATGTGTGTGTGTGTACAGTATATACATATATGAATACAACCTCAGTGTAGTAAAGGTGCATGTGTATAGTTTTGTAAATATGTAAATGTATGTTTATATTGGCTTACATGAAGTAATTTAAGGAATGCAAAAATCAAATTTAGATTTTAATTTATAATTTGTGGCAGTCGAGAGTGTTATTTAAAAAGTAAAATATTGAAAAGATTTATGTATGACGCTAAGTAGACCTTTGTAACGGTGATGGCATTCACCAACATGTCCGAATATATTCTCTAAAAGTGAGGCGGCACAAGACCTGAGCTCCGTAGGCAGCAGTGACCGCACTAGACTACAAAAGCTGTTCTTTTTTTTTCTTGGGTGGCACAGGAGATTTTTGATCTTGTCATTTGAATTGTACTGCAAGATCTATAATCTGCCTGAGACAATATTTTCTCACACAAGAATAAATGCTGTTTGAAACAACTGCATGTGTGTCGTCTCGTCCTGTCTCACCTGCTCAACTCTGTTCACAATATCATCTGAGTTGGTTTAGAGATTCTTTAAAGAAAGAATATATGTATTAGAAGAGATAGCATGCCAGTTAACGGTGAAAATGTGGCCTTCATCGTGTCCCACATCAAAGGATCTTCCACATTTCTAGGTAAATAAGAGGTAGATATTGCGAGCTCTGATTTCTTCAAGGTCTCGTCTGACCAAAGCTTTTAAGAGGGAGTCTTTCTATGCTGCTTTAATCCTGCAGCCGCACTTAACTAGGGTTAGACTCTGCTTCGTCCACACAGAGAGACCACATATTCTTCACAATATACATCCGAACCGGTCACCTGCTTGACCCACGTCTGTGGCTTCAATTGGGGCCAAAAAAAGAAACTCACTGCACGTTCCTGAATATGTCTCGAGAAACAGTAAGTTAATTGAAAAAAATAAATCAATATTAATCAAGTGTCTAAAATGTATTAGTCGAGTCAAAGCTTCTACTCTAATCTTAATTATCTTAAAACTCATCTCGGTTAACCATTCGTACTGACCGTTAAAAGGGAAATAACTGGTCATTTTGAGCAACAGCGTCCTAGCACATTAATTTTGGTTATTTGCATTAACGGAGGCTCATCAAGCCCTCGAAGTCGTACACAGCAGAATGACACAAAGACATCTTGACAATAAGAATATCGGTTAGATTCAGTTAATGCTTGATTTTATGGGTCCCCCAATAATGTTCGACGTTTCCAGGAAAATAACGATGAAATATGGGACTAATTAGAGTATAACTTTTTCAGAAATACAAGTAAATATTCACTCATTACTCATTTGCTGTTGGAAACTTTATTCTTCATATTTGTAGAACTGAATGATCACCTTTTTAAATACATTTCCCATAATTGCATCCAAAGCTCACCTGCCATGCACTTAAGAAAAGAAGAAATAACTCAAGCAATTAACTGGCGGTCTACCAACTGTCTGTTTTTCCTTTATTCATAATTAGTACCAAATTAAGTAGCCCAAGAAACTCATATGAAAATATTTCAAAAATGTTGTGGTTGGTTATAAATGAAGCTCATTCACAACAAACTTCTCTAATTAATCAGAAGTGTAGATCTGTGCAACCTGGGATTTATTTCATAATACTATAGACATACTCTTACGACTTTAATTGACAGAATAATTCCACTAAAGGACACAAGGATGATGCTACTGTTTATAGACAATTATTACAAAACTATTATCCAAAAATAATGAGTCGCCCGAAATCACTACATCAAGTGTCGACTGATAATCGTACTGGAAGTACCTGCAGAGAAACACTTGGTGAGCTTAGCGGCGTCTTCTTAGCTTAACTGGATGACAACACGAAGAATGACGATCATGTAAAGAGATCCGGTGTAACGCGCTGGGATTTACGACTTGTTTTCTGCACACAATGTAGCATGAATGAAAGATGATTATTTCAATTTGATAGAGAAACATGAGCGGGATATGAAACGGCAAGTTTTCAAGTTCCGTCCCAGGGATGAGCCGCCACATTCACCGAGGCCGGTTCTTGGCCCCGTGTGACGGCCCATCCCTGTTCTGGTTATTCCAGTTCGTGTTAAGCCCATAAGGTCAACATACATTCATTTCTTGCATATCCTGTTTTGTAACAGCGAGATGTTTTTGTTCCATGAAAGAAATCAAAGAACTAATCTGAGAAAGGGCATTTCACACCTCGTCTTAACTTACTGTCATGAATAGTTATAGCATGTGAATGTACCGTCATCTCTGTGATACATTCACTGTCCGTGAGGAAATCTTCCTTCTTGTTACAGTAATAAAATAATATAAAAACACACATTTAAATACCATTGCAATTATTTTCTACCACAGTTCGATTTAAAACGTACTAACGCTGTTTTGCCCTGACTGTTTCTGATGGAAAGCAGTGAACCAATGACATGCTTTCTAGCTACGGTAAGGAAATACTACTAGTTTTAAAGAGTTCATTCCTTCTTAAATAGTGTAAAACAGTAGTGTTGTAGGGATTCCAGAAGTCAATGTCTGTCAAGTCCAACAAGAGTCAAAAGGGGGTCCAAAAATATCTTGGAACCAGTGTACAAACTATTGTTGAATGAGGCTGAGCGCTAAGAGAGTCCTATAGAAGAGATAAGAAGCCGTTATCTGTGGAGTCTTGCTGGTCAGATTTCCCGCCCCGAGAGCTCTTGCTGGGGTTTGGGGTGGTTGAATACTTTGGTGGATATCTGATGAATAGACGGTCCTCCTCCTTTTTAATCCACCGTAGCAGCTTAGTGATAGCAGTAATAGCACAGGCCTTCGTCACCAGAGGACTGAAGCAGGTGTACAGCTCAAACTTACTTGTGACCTACAGCAGAGAGGAAAATGCACAGTTCAAGCGTTATTATAGCAAACTGAAACAATCTGGCACTCAATCTTTTGACATTTTGGGGAAATACTCTCCTTTGCTTCTTTTTGTTTTTTCCTGAGTTAGATGAGAAGTCTGAAGAAGTCTAAAATCTAGTCATTTAATATGAGGCTGCAGACACACCTGGGCCCAGTGTGCCCCATGCATGCCTCAGTGTTTCATAGTCATGCAGGACAAGATCATATAGATTCGTCCACTCCTATAAATACACATTTGACAGATTCTTCTTATCCATTCGTTTTTACTTATTATTAATTCTGCTCTGTCCGAAGGTTAAAATCCACATAGTAGCACTCCTAAAGCTCACTATTTAACAGACTATCTACATATAGTCACTGTGCTCAGTCAAGAAATATTCCAGCACACAACCCCCAGTAAAACCACATCTGGCAAACAGATGTATTTCCAAGACAGACACTTAATATAAAGATATCTGAATACATGGCGTGACAGTACTCTGAGCAAGTTGTATGTAGTAACAGTGATCATTTATCAAGCGCATAACAAACCCAGGCCAGCAGAGTTTCCCTCTCAGCGACATGGTAGATGAGCTTGAGGGGTCTCGAGTTGCTGTGGATGCGGTTGTGCATATAACGATAAAGGTCCAGCAGTCTCATTTTTTCCTCTTCACTGCTGTATGGCGCCTCCATCTCTGGGCTGTATGCAACAACACATTATACAGGTTACAGACAGGGAAGGCATACAGAGTTCCCACCTAATCAAAGATAAGAGTGATGTACAGTGCTATAGTGTACTGATGAGACAAAGATGCACCGACGAACAAAACCATCTTTTTGCTCGATGTAACTTTATTCTGAGCCACGTAAATAAAATGTGTATTATCATTCAGCACGCTTAATGATAGTGAATGTGATCATTTATATGATTTCACTTTCATTGTCAGGGTTTTTCTTGGCTGCTGGCGTATGTAATAAAGCACCCAATACTTTCAGTTTAGCTCATGGAGAGATAAGTGGAGTAATTTGGCAATTTTAACTTTTTTTTATTTGTCTGTGCTCTTGTGATTGGAAGCTCATTAAAAAAAAAGTGTATTCTGAACAGGGCACTTTCCTTGTTAAACACTAACCACACTAAGCTATATTTTCTTAATAGAGGAAATGGGCTTTCATGCTTTCTCTTCTCCAAGGTATTTACACTTCTTGAGACTAAGGAAATGTTATATCTCAGACACATATAAAAACAAAACATGCAGTGCAATTTGTGTTAGAATGTTTTACAAAAGCGCACAAATTGAATTGCTTTCTTAATTTTAGGCTAAAATATCTCTGCTCAGAGAATAACAGACACAAACACACACACACAAACACACCTGGTGAACTGAGTTAGTTGGCGGTAGTTGTCTGGCACGTCAAAGGGCTTGTACATGAAGTGTCTGAGGTCTGAGACGCCCACCTGGCTCACGCTGTATGACTGGACTTTGGCTATGAGGCTCAGGGAGTTCTGAGCCGTCATGGCCTCCTCTATCCTCCTCTTGCAGTCGGCTACAGCGTAGAAAGCCTCCTTGTCTGTCGAGAGCAGCAGCAAGCAAACAGTGCATTCTGGAGGGTCCAGGTAAGAAATGTAAGCATAAAAGTAACAGTCAGGATTAAAGAGGGGGAGGCAGATGGGAGTCCAGATCTCTCCAGCCTGAAAGGCAGAGGAAGCTCCAATTAGGTTGAGCAGGAGGTGGACATCAGCGGGCTCCAGCCTGGCGTCCTCGATGACTGTCTTTTCTTGGACAATGGTGAGCAGCTGGTTCCTGGCAATGAGGATGGAGAACACCAGATTGGGGGTGATTGCTTTCAGCAGGATCTGGCTGAGAGAGTCCCTGAGAGAGCAAGCTACGGGCAAGCAGTGAACTGCTGCTAGCAGGAAGCTGGGGTCAGAATCGACGAGGTTGAGAAGACCGTCCAGGATCTTCTCTGAGCCCGCCAGGAGTCTCCTCAGGTCGTAGTTTTTCTTGTGTTCAAAGATGCGGGAGATACTGGCCTGGGTGAGCATGCTGATGATCTGGTAGTACACATAGAGGAGCTCTCCACGCAGCTGCTGCTCAGTCTGACGACTGCTAGAGACACACACCAGCACTAGGGGCCCTTTCTGTAAGAACACCACGATGTGCTCCTCTGATGGAAGGAAGAAAAGACATCATAAAACATAAAGGATAATACTGGAAGCACCATTGTCTACTAACAATGCCCCTAGCGAGCAACAGCACGCACTAAAAAATATTGCACGTGTTGTCAACTTTGAAATGAGTGTACATCTAAAAGAAACGTACTTCAAATAAATCTAAAGTGAATGTGAAAACAATTCTGTAAAAACCTCCCCTTGCTCATTGTATTTCTTAATGAAGCAGCACTTTGTCATTTCGTATTAACTAATTTGTTTTCTTCGGTAAACCAGAACCACTGCGGCCACATTTACTGGCTTCTCCTCCACAATACACAATTCTGAGTGTTCTTCACTTGATCTTATTTAAGTAATTAGAGAATTACATTTACAACATTTTTGTGGTCAAAAAAATCCAAATTATGCTCTCACCTGAATAGACTGAGCGGATGATGTTATCTCCACTTTGAACAAAGGAAACCAGCGCCATCATGACTCCCATTGTCGATGAAAGAGCCTCTTCACTGCCGTATCGGGAATAGATGGGTTTGCCTGCTTCACTCAACACAAAAACATGCTTCCTATGCTGCCGCCAGCTTTCAGCTGTCACATCCTCATCACGGTGAGATATGAAAGCAGGAGTTTCCTGGATGCCCGCCTCCAACAAGGGGGATGACCTTCCCTTCACACCTATTCCTTGCTCCTCCAGCTTGGCCTTCGCCAGCATTGTAACGACAAACTCCCCAGAGTCGTGCCGGTCATCGTCAGTGGCAGCATCCTCGGTTTCTTTGTCGAGCGTCGGTGAAGACGCATTGTTCTGACACTCAGAGTTCTCTGTCTCCTCAATCTCCAGCTTTGTTACCTGGTCAGACAGGTGCTCTGCATCCAGACTCTTCTCCTCTGCTGTAACATCTGACAGGATTGAATCTGCAGGCTCCTGTTTGTCAACAGTACTGCTGTCGTTTCCCTCCACGGGATAAGGAAACATGTGATTCCCCAAGAGGGAGAGAGACGTCGCCAAGGTGTCAGCTAAAATTATACAAAAAATAATCATTATGAAATATATGATAAAGAGTAAGCTAAAATGTGAATAGATGCAAAGAAAGATTAAATCATTTACCAGGTCGATTGCTCTCACGAGGTGAGTCACAAATATTCACTCCCTGTGCCTCTCCTTCTTGATCAGTGTCTCTCTCCATGATACCATCCCAGTCTCTGCAGATTAAAACAAATAAAAACAAAAAGACACAAATACATCAACCTAACAATTTCTAAAAAAACAGCTTGATGCCGAATGTATGTCGGTGGTCGTACCTTGCAGGCATCACATTATCTTATGAATAGGAGCACTTATTCTGGACCAGTGGTCAGGTCACATGATTATAGAAGAAAACTGGTTACAGGGAATTACAACTCCAAGATAGCATACCGACTCCGGAATGTAACACTGAATCAACTTCCAGCAGTTTGGCGGATCGACCGTCGATAGGACAGAAAGACGAAAGTATTTGACCCCGCCACAACTCAGGAACTAATTAACGTTTATAATAGCTTGATTTACTTATGAAGCTAACTTGATCACCTCAAAAAAGCTTACCGTTTCACCCTGATACACATTTGACTGTGAATTCCGTTGCAACTCAGTAAATGCCGGCGGCAGTTACATTGCTAACATTGACTGCTAGCAAGCGACACACACACAGATAGATGTCATGGCCTCGACTTAACAGTAAGCTTGCAATAAATCGTGGTCAGCTAAAACTAGAGAGATAAAGACAAAGAACGACACTTACGATGTTGTACCGTCAAAACGCAGGGTTGCACATCTAATTCACTGCATCAACTTTCATCAGCAACCCGGCAGCAAACAAACTGTCAAGAATGAGAAGCAGAAAACAAACGTTCCTCTTACGACAGCAGACATCCGGAATCTCTCCTGACAAGCTAAACTGACCAATCAGTGGACTCGGTGGCCACGGCTAGCCCCGCCCTCTCATGTCATGTTCCAGATAGCAACGCAACTTACAGTTTAGCTGGATACGCTAAATATACAATGTGTTTAGAATGTTTCAGCGGTTTTAAGTCGACATGTATGGCTCGTGTTTCTTTATATAATAAAACTATGAAACAGGAATGACGTCATGTTCTTCTTTTGATGACAACTAACGTAGCAGTTAATTAGCCATATGTGTGCCATCTGCTGTCCGTACGCTGCTCAGTGTGGTCTCACAGCTCTCTACGAGAAGAAGAAAACATACGTTATTTCACATCTTATCCAGAAGCGTGTTGTATCTGTACTGTGCCTTGTATGTTCGTGAAGATACTATGTTGGTCAGGGGCGACACGAACGTTTAAATATAACATGTTCAAGCTGTACTGGCTGATGCAGGATTTAAGCTAAACGTAATAAGCGTCGCGCTGGCCAACCATTCCCAAAATACTACTGCAGATCCATAATATAATGTGCAGTTTAGCTCAAGAAGAAATATAAGACAGTCCTCCCATGTCTATGAAGGGTGTTGTTGACCATAGCGTGGAAGCACAACGTAACCCAGCGTTACGTCATGTCCGATTCCTCATTCATCGCCATACAAACAACGTAAAGATGGCGACGGCGGGATCATTTCTGGATGTCGTACGCTAACGTTACCGAGGGGAAGCGATGTCCATCGGATGAAGAGTTGACCATATTGATATCACGTAACCTAAGCTGAATTACCGGTCGTTATGGAGGAACCGTGGGATTTCGAGTTTTTCTCCCGCATCGCGGACAGCTTCCTGTCGTTCCTGTCTGAATTTGTTGACGACTGGCTCGCCAACGACATGAGAGTTTCCATATTCAAAATCTTACTCGGCTGGTTGATTTTAAGTCTTGTCGCGATTCACTTTGCATGGAAAATCTACGGGAACACAGTCAACGATATGTATAATCGACAAGGTGAGTTTTCTTCGACCGTATCTCCGCATCACTTGCTATAAACCAGTGCTCGCCCTGTTGGCTTCATCTCTGTTGGTGTTGATGTTCAGGGACCGGACAGAACGGAGGCACGCCGGACACTTCACCCCACCTGAGCGGATGGTAAGTTTACGATCGTCCATGTCGCTTCAAACGGGTAGATAATCCTCCTCACACAGTCTGGTTCAACTGGAGGAGGCTCAATCAGTGTGAAAGCTAGTTTTAGGATCTTTGCCTTGGATTTTTTTCCTGATGGAGTGAGAATCTCCAGACTGGCTGGAGTTGAATGCATAACGTATAATTGTGTCCTCTCAACTGAAGCTGCAGCATTTATTTCCAACATATAATTGATGGTGGTGGGATAAGTAAGTGTATACTATAGGTTTGTAGATGTTTTGTCACACTTAAATTATCTTACAGTTATGGTTTCTAAAAGTGTTTTGTTTGGATTACGTTGTGTTGTTCTTGCAGGGAAAGCAAAGCAGGAGATGCCCCAAAGACTCACCGAGATTAACAGGACAATGGTGTTGGACTTTATCCAAGTGACAGCTGGACTGCAGTGAGACACAGTAAACGCACCTTTAAAGTTGGCTGATAATGAAGCATCTTCAGTGCGTTCATGGATGCACTTTCTGGCAACTGCATAGAAACTCATCTGTTTTGCAAACTACAAGTGTCACACTGATCCACTTTATCAACTACATTGTGCTGTGAGATATTTATTTTGGCTTGTCGGCATTAGTCATCGATAGGAATATTACTCTGGATACTTACATTGTTCAACTTGTTTCTTTATTCAAAGTTCTACAAATGTGACAAATGATAGGTTTATTTGTGAAATTAGTGTGCTTTCAGGACACTGACGATAGTAAGCAGACATAAAACTCTCCATTCTGACCATAAGAAAAATAATTGATTTGAATGATGTATGGAAGGAACACACGACTAGATTTGTTCAAGTCTGTGGGAATACAGATCCACAAAAAGCAAGTTTACATCTTCCATGATTTTTGAAAGAATTGTTAACCAGTGTTTCTCAAAATATTCAAGGAACATTGTGTGAACTCAATGTGAGACATAAATAGATATATTGGGACTGATATGAGTGTTCACCTCCTTGTCCTTTTGCTTTTTTTTCAAGAATTAACAACAAAGTAAAAGTTAGGACAATTCTACAAAATAATTACAAGGCACTGCATTTTAACGAGAGAGGCACTACAGGGGGGTAAAGTTAATAATTGCTTAAGAATAACAATGTATATGTACTGTGGAGATCAACTCAGTGACCACAACTCAGTTCAATTCAGAATTTGAAGCAAACGGACATGAAGATCGCTGTCCACTCTGTCCCCATCTCAGTTTAAGGTGCTTGTACAGTTTTTAAAATATTCAGATTTGCAAGGCTGAAACCGGCCTATCCATATTGGGTAGATTCAAAGCCGTAATTGCTGCCTAAACTGCCTCATTAATTGAGGGTTTATCCTTTTTACATACAGTATGTGTGCTCTTCAACTTGTTTCATTTTGAGATTATTTTTTTCTGTTAATGTTTTTCAAAAGCGTAGTTAATAGTCAAATAAAATAACATTTGAATAAATCAAAGAGGCGCTGAATGAGTCATATTCCAATCATTTATATACATGTGACAACAATTATAATGGCAAAGACCAGTTGGTACATGAAAATGTATTGCAGTGCATTTACTGAAATATTATGATATAGAGTCCTGAACTGAACAACAAACTCAGAGAGGCCAGCAGCAAAGATAATAGGGCATGGTTTGTGTAAAGAGCTTGATTGATATTAAATTTGCTGTGTTTATAAATACTGATGTTTTAAATGCCTTTAGTTACAAAAGCTGGTTTGTAAAAATATTGTTGAGTTTAAAAAAAAAAGTTGTCAGTAAAATCACTTCCTAAACTTGTTTTTCCGCCTATAACCGTAAAGCTGATAACAATACTGCTGACATTTATTCTGTGGTTGTTAGAATGTAATATAGCAATACCAGTCTTGCTTTCAAGTAGATAGTTGAACAAAAAAGCACGTCCCACAATACCAAGTCAAATAGAACAATTAAGTAATTTATTCATCCAGATCTGCTTGACCAAGACCCTTTTATTTTATGAGTTTCAAATTATCTCATGTTCATGGGAATGGGTGGAATAAGTAGCATGTGCACATCCATCACATTGGTGCAGGTTAGGCCAGGTACAAGTAAACGCTGCCCAGCAGAAAGACGTGTAAAAAAAGTGTACGAATCATTGTTGGTAAGGAAGCTGTTGATGTCCAGTCCCTGTGCTTGTGCCTCTTCATACAATCCACCATCAGTGATGGCCCCTGCTGCCTCAGTGGGTCCATCTTGACCATCAGTTCCACCACTCAGGAAGACGGGACCATTAGGCGGAAGCTTCATGCCTCTCAGCTCCAGTCCAACTCGCAGAGCCAGCTCCTGGTTCCGACCACCTCGACCCGTGCCTGTCAGCTCCACGGTGGGCTCACCTCCGGCTAACAGACACGTGGAACCCCATCCTTCTGTACGCCCTTCTTCCAAGACCTGCATGGTACGGCAGAGGTCCCAGCTCTCCACACCTACTTCGGGCCCCAGCCTTAGCAGCTCAGCGGCAACCTCTGGAGGAGGTTCTTCTCGAGAACAGGCAAAGCTAGCCAGGAGGCCGTAGAGTCGGGAGACCGACCTCACATCGCCACACACTCCTGGGGCCAGCACAAGAGGGCGGAAACCTAACTCCCGAGCACGGCGACCTGCCCATTGGAGGGCAACACTGTTGGAGCCAATCACAGTATTGAGAACACGTCCTGATGTATTGGATTCGCCTTTATTATCTCTCCACGTTGGCATTGGTTTACCAAGAACTTCCTTTACTGAGGCTGGTAGGCAGTTCAACAGCTTGTAACGTTCAAGGACTGATGACACTTCTTCAGGCCGCACTTCACTCCACACGGTGGGGCCACTGGCTATCAAGTCCAGAGGGTCTCCAATTACATCGGACAATATCAGTGAAACCACCTGTGAAGAATTGATATGAGGGGTGATATTTAAAATATCATTGCAATAATAATCCAATTCAAGAAGAAGTATGTTACCTGGGCTGGGTGAGCACAATGAGCGAGCCCTCCACCCTTTAAAACGGAAAGGGCCCGCCGCACGGTGTTCAGCTCTTGAATAGTGGCGCCGGCACCTGCAAGTTTGCGGGTGACATCCTGTTTCTCTTGCAGCGAGATTGGTGGGATGGGAGCAGGTAAGAGCGCCGAGCCTCCACCTAAACATTTTCATCACCTTGTGTTAGAGATTTACATTTAAAGGCATAAGGGAAAATAAACAATAATATATATATATATAATTTTTTAAACCTGAAATCAGTACAAGTAGCAGGTCGTTCTCCGTCAGTTCACTGGCTAACTGCTTGATCCCTTCCGCTGCATTATGGGCATCACTGTCAGGCAAGTTGTGTTTCGCTCCCTCCATCACTTTGATGCGACTGTTTTCTTTCAACAAAAGATGACTGGGATGGAAGTGAGACATGTTATTATGCTTAATCTTATTTTTGTGCAATACTTCAAGTTGTTTACATACTAAGGCTTTTGCTTACTTCTTTCCATGCTGCTGTAATGTCTGCTGAATCCCATGTGGCACGCTTATTACTCCTTTTACCAAATGATCCCCCATAATCCTCTCTGCCTCAGCAGCCATACCCAGTACAGCTTTTCCAAAACCAACCAAGTGCACGTTGTGCTTAAGTGTGAACTTCTGACCACTGATAATGACTGAGTCCTCTCTGCGCTCTATGCTCTGCCTGACCACTACGTCTGGCTGCACAGCTTCCACCGCGGCTGCAAACACCTTGCGTGCCCGTGAGTCCATTGACATTTTGCACAGAATGTCTTTTCTCCTGCTCACGTGGACCAGAAAAGGCTGAGGCCGAAACAGGGAAAGAACACGGGCCATGGACAGTTCAGTGGGTCTGAAATCAAAAAGTCATATTGAGTCGTTTATACAGTTCCCACCAAAACATGTTTAAAAGACCACTTTTAATATAACCATGGTGTCGGGAATACTGTTGAAAAGTTGATATCATCAAATTATATCAAAGTGAGGTAATTGCGAAACTTTAATTATAAGCACGATGCATTGAAGATTTAAATGCCAGTGACATTTAAAGCATTGTAGTAAATGAAGGCAAACACAAGAGATCTGTATCTTATAATGTAACAGTGTATTATACATCAAGTTAATAAGCTGTACAGTTCTCAGATGGATTGGCAGCTCTGATCTTAAATCTAGAGTTAAGAAGTTTAAAAGTGTGTTGCTGTTGTGTTCATATTCTACTCACTGAATGAATAATGTGTGCATGTGCCGCTTGTTAGCTTACTTTTAAAGGCTGAAAACAACGTGTTCAGACTATTGCCTACCCTTTGTGTTTAAAACAACCAAAACCATATGTAGATAATAACTGTTATTCTAAGCCAGTTGCATATTTCCCGGTAAAACTGAGCTTTCTAAAGACCCATGAGGTGGCCTACCTGAAGGTTGTAACTGAAATATAAAGCCTGTGGAAGCCTGTGATATGCCCTCCAGCTCAGCAGTCAGGCGGAGCAGAAATCTGACCAGAGACTGACTGGAGTTGTGTACCCTGTGTGTAATGATTGACCTGATGCTCCACAGGACACATCCAACCACTGGTCTCACAGCTGTGCATTTATCAGTTGTTGTTTCAGAAGGTTAGTAGCCTATCTGACAGACTTTGGAGCTATTCGTGCTGCAGCATATTCAAAGGGTACAAAACCCAAAACTATACGTTGAATTCATGTGCAGAGTGGTTACACGTTTTTTTTGTTTGAATGTGAATTCATAACGTTTGTAAAGGTACAAGCGTGCACAATTTTTTTGTGAGACCTGAACTTCGCCTTATTCTCGATAGTAGAAAAGGCAAGCAAATTATATTTTATGCAAAAATATTGGCACTGAGCCAATGCGAGGTGGACCTTGACACAGATTGAAGTATGTTGGAAAGCTGCCTTTTGAGTGTTTGTTCTGCTTATTCAATAATAATAATAATACAACAGAACAAAAGAAGAGTATGACATGTCACCACGCAGAAAAGAATATTTTGAGAATGAAGAATAAAAACTGTTTTGTAAATTATTAGATCAGCACAGCTCATAATAAACAGCACATTGCCCACTGGGGGTGGGTGATTTGACATATCTGGTTGTATGAGGCTATTATGGGCAATGTTGCAAGGGCTGCTATTTATAGCAATATTGGATTTTGATTTGACTTTTGCACCAATGTGAAGTACTTTTATTTGGCAGACAGATAAGCCAAAGTCAGACAGGCCCTTCTGATTGAAAATGTGTGGATAGAAACTGCATTATATCATGATAACCTACATATTAATGTAAACATAATTACATATAGGCTACCGTGATTATAAATGATCACCTGGGCCTGCCTTGAACACACTATTGGTTAAATGTAATTGTACCTCATTTCAATTATTTGTTCGCATTAGACTTCAAGAAATACAATTGTTGACTTTAATATGTATAAAGCTACTTAACATGTACTACTTTTTACTGTGCTACAAATCTATGTCACCGTGAGGAACATATATAGCCTATATGTTTAAATGTTAAAATGGTTGCCGACACATGATGGGAAAGTGAACATTATCGAACGGATGATAACAGTAAAATAATATTTCAGAATCCCCTTAATGTGCCAGGTATGTGTGCCCAATGCGCATACGACTCTATTGTTGTTGTTGTTGTTGTTTTGCATTTCTCTCGATATACTTACACGGAATAACAGCGGAGTCTCCTCCCTTCTGCCGATCTACTCCAAACTGCCTTATTTTCTTTATCCTCAACCTCTGTGAGTCCAACACGACAATAACTTGTATACACACGATAATGACGACATGTCACATACCTTGACTTTATGGATCCGTAGATAAATGTAAATTCACTAATATTGTTTATACTTCGGTGCCAGGTATTCAAATATCGCGATAACTACCATCCTCGTTTTTACACGGCGCAATTTTCTACCAATGCGCGTGTCAGGCGATATGTTGCGCGTCACCACCGTGACGAAAGCGGTGCTTGGTTTTCCCTCCCTCCCCACTCCCCACGATCAGAAGTATCGCAGGCGGGATTTCGTCGCTGTTTTTGAATTATACTTCTTTAAAAGAACCGTTAGCACAATTGTAGGTCATATCCATAAATCTGAATTAAATTACGTGACATCTGTAAGCCGATTTAAAGTAACCAGAGGGCCTGCGTCCCCTCAGACACAGAGGCCACAATGAAGCTGACGGACAATGTGCTGCGGAGCTTCAGAGTTGCTAAGGTGTTCCGGGAAAACTCAGACACAATTAACTGTTTTGATTTCAGTTCAAACGGAGAATCTATTATTTCCAGCAGCGACGACGACTCCTTAGTCTTGTACGACTGTCAAGAGGGAAAGTAAGAGCGTGTTTTGTTCGTTTTGTTCTGTTGTTTTTTGACGTTAGCTCCTCGCTACGCTAGCTAGCTAGCGGGGCCTGCTGCTCTGCGCCCCAGAGCGGCTGAATGAGACGTACAATGTCAGTTTCTGTGCTCTTACGTGAAACGCTCGTACGTTACGGCAATGTGCTGATCTCGTAATAGAAGTAAATGCCAATGAGTTAATATCTTAAATTGTGACGCTTTTCAATCATATATGAGCGTTATGGTTTGGTATGTTGTGAGTTTCCAAAATAAACCTAGCAGGGTTCGATTTCTAGGTTTATCAATATATCAAATAATCTAGTAGTATGCCAGCATATATACTACTGTAACGATGAGGCAACGTCCAGTATTTGGGAAAAAGCCGATCATTAAATGTTGGTGCTCAAAGCACTTGTCTTCATATTGCCGATCAGCAGTCAAAACAATGTCAGTATTCAGAACATAAAGATTTGTGAATAAGCACAAAAAATCTGTTCGTCGAGGCTTGTATTTAGTTGTGACATACCAAGTAAAAACTACATTATTTTCAACATGTATTGAAAGTGTACAATGATTATAATGCATATTATTTGTTCCCCTCTTTCACATTATATGATTTATGGCAGACCTAAGAGGACTCTCTATAGTAAAAAGTACGGAGTGGATCTGATCAGGTACACACATGCTGCAAACACTGTTGTCTACAGTTCCAACAAAATCGATGGTATGTTGATGCACAAATACTTTTTATTGTTTATGTTTGGTATGACGTTTCAGTTTGTGGCCAATATGATACTGTTGATATAATGAGCAACGAATCACATATCCCACTGTGTCTTAGTCCCAAATCATAATGTGATATATAATATGTGTGGTCGTTAATATTGGGTACAGAGCAAAACACAGTAGGGGCGAGATCCCCCTAGCGACGCTGGCACTCAGTGGCACTTGCCAGTAGTTGCCACAGCTACTCAGTGGCACTTGCCGGCACTTGCCAGCAGTTGCCAGCAGATGCCACTACTAGTCAAAAAGTGCCACTACTAGTCAAAAAGTGCCACAGCTAGTCAAAAAGTGCCAGCAGACGGAGGGTCGGCCGCAGTGACGAGTCTGCGACGACTCAGTGACAAGCTCCACTGAAGTGCCCGGACAGCGGAAGAAATCACTTTCATGATCACAGAATGGAGGAGCTGCGGTTTAGCTAGATAGATAGCTAAAATAGCTAGATACACAGATGGATGTGTGTGTATATATATAGATAAAAAAAGACACTAATTAATATATATATATATATATTAATTTGTGTCTTTTAGACACTACTGACAATATGCAATAAGATAGTGCTGTACATTACTGCTGTACTATATTTAATATTGTTTTGCTACTACTACGTTTCACTTCGTAATCTATTACACTTATATACCATGATATTGTAACGTCTCGGACGTTATGGCACTGATGAGACGGGACGACGTTATTAATCCTCCCTTTATTGGGCATCCACCAACACAGACAGCGTGTTCCTCTCAGCTTAGCAGCTCGAACGTCAACAACAACGGTTCCCGTCAACCACCCTTAACTCCCGTTTTCCGACAGGTTAACCCCGCCTCCCCTCTACTCCGCCAATCACAGGCACGCCCCCTCGACCAGCACGCACGGTGCCACACTTTGATTGACAGCCACTTCACAGGGTCGCTACAATATATTACGAAGTGAAACGTAGTAGAAGCAAAACAATATTAAATATAGTACAGCAGTAATGTACAGCACTATCGCATATTGTAAGTAAGTGTCTACAAAAAGACACTAATTATATATATATATATATATCCATCTGTGTATCTAGCTATTTTAGCTATCTATCTATCTATCAATCTAGCTAAACCGCAGCTCCTCCATTGTGTGATCATGAAAGTGATTTCTTCCGCTGTCCGGGCACTTCAGTGAAGCTTGTCACTAAATCGTCGCAGACTCGTCACTGCGGCCGACCCTCCGTCTGCTGGCACTTTTTGACTAGTAGTGGCACTTTTTAACTAGTAGTGGCACTTTTTGACTAGTAGTGCCACTTTTTGACTAGTAGTGGCATCTGCTGGCAACTGCTGGCAAGTGTCACTGAGTGCCAGTGCTTACACTTTAGACTAACAGTGGCATCTCCTCAAAGTAGAATTTCATGGCGGTATAACAGTATGACATGGTAAAACAATAAATTATATATATATATATATCTTTTTTTAAAATTATTATTAAAGAAAGGTGGGTACATTATACATTTTGTAGCGACCCTGTGAAGTGGCTGTCAATCACAGTGTGGCACCGTGCGTGCTGGTCGAGGGGGCGTGCCTGTGATTGGCGGAGTAGAGGGGAGGCGGGGTTAACCTGTCGGAAAACGGAAGTTACGGGTGGTTGACGGAAACCGTTGTTGTTGATGTTCGAGCTGCTAAACTGAGAGGAGCACGCTGTCTGTGTTGGTGGATGCCTAATAAAGGGAGGATTAATAACGTCGTCCCGTCTCCGTGTCATCAGTGCCATGACGTTACAATATCATGGTATATAAGTGTAATAGGTTACGAAGTGAAACGTAGTAGTAGCAAAACAATATTAAATACAGTACAGCAGTAATGTACAGCACTATCTTATTGCATATTGTAAGTAAGTGTCTACAAAAAGACTATATATATATATATATATATATCCATCTGTGTATCTAGCTATTTTAGCTATCTATCTATCTAGCTAAACCGCAGCTCCTCCATTCTGTGATCATGAAAGTGATTTATTCCGCTGTCCGGGCACTTCAGTGAAGCTTGTCACTGAGTCGTCGCAGACTCGTCAATGCGCAGACATGCCTCAGACGCGCCTGGCCGACCCTCCGTCCGCTGGCACCTTTGAACTAGTCGTGGCACTTTTTGACTAGCTGTGGCACCTTTGAACTAGTCGTGGCACTTTTTGACTAGCTGCGGCATCTGCTGGCAACTGCTGGCAAGTGTCACTGAGTGCCAGTGCTTAAACTTTAGACTAACAGTGGCATCTCCTCAAAGGAGAATTTCATGGAGGTATAACAGTATGACATGGTAAAAAAATTAATTATATATTTTTATTATTAAAGAAAGGCGGGTACATTATACATATCATGGTATATAAGTGTTATATATTACGAAGTGAAACGTAGTAGTAGCAAAACAATATTCAATATAGTACAGCAGTATTGTACAGCAATATCGTATTGCATATTGTAAGTAAGTCTAAAAAAATACATTATCTATGCAAGTCTGTGGCACTTGCCACAGACTTGCCACTGAGGTGCCAGTGAGTTGCCAGTGAGTTGCCATTGAGTTGTCGGTGCCAGTGATTGCACTCGCCCTCTCTCGCAAAACAAGTAGAAATATTGTTGTGCATATCACTTTTCTAGAGCTTTCAAATACATCCAGAAAATGTAATACAGAAGAAGACAACATTTAAATTATGTCACAATATTTTTTTTAATCTAAGTTGTTAACATTGTCTAGTCTTGACTTGTTCTAGCTACATTATGAGCTTTATGGTACAGTGTTATACTGGTTTGTCTGCTGGTGTACACAACTCCTATGGACCGGTGCTGGATTGCGGGACACACTACTCACTTTGGTCTGAGGTAGTTGTTTGTACAGTTTGAGGGTCTGTGATTCTGCCCCATACAGGAGCTAACTGTACAATTGACTGCCTTGCCCACGGTCGAGTCAACTCATCAGACCTGCCTGTCATCAACTGCTTGTTTCTTGCTGCTGCTGACGACCAGGTTTTGATGTCTGACATGGTAATACTGTTTTTTTTCTTGAAGATACCATCCGATACCTTTCCCTTCATGACAACAAATACATCCGCTACTTTCCTGGGCATAACAAAAGGTGAGAACTGGATTCATGCTGGTATATTTGAACCTTGATTTTAATGTGTTTAGTTGGAAGTTCCTTGGTTCTCATGTTTTCTTCTTTTGTGTAACCAGAGTCACATCTCTCTCCATGTCTCCTGTGGACGACACATTTATTTCTGGCTCGTCGGATAAAACGATCAGATTGTGGGATTTGCGGTCTCCTAACTGCCAGGTGAGTCTGTTTTTTTTAATTTGGTGAACATCCACTGTTGTTGCATTAATATGTAATGTGAAATTGTAAAAAAAAAAAAAACATGGGCTATAGCTGATATTGACAGTCTCTTGTCATCTGTCAATTTTAGGGTTTGATGCACCTGCAGGGGAAGCCAGTGTGTTCCTTTGATCCAGAGGGTTTAATTTTTGCTGCAGGAATAAATTCAGAGATTGTTAAACTTTATGATCTGCGGTCTTTTGACAAAGTAAGTTGGATGAGGAACTTTAAATAAAATAGCTTTAATTTAATGGGAGCCAAATATTCACAGCACCTCTCGTCAACAGGGTCCTTTTGCAACCTTCAAGCTTCAGTACGACCGAACGTGCGAGTGGACAGGACTCAAGTTTAGCAATGACGGAAAACTCATTCTTCTTTCGACAAATGGCGGAGCCCTTCGTGTCCTAGATGCTTTTAAGGGTGCTGTGCTACATTCCTTTGGGGTAAGTGATGAAACGCACTGTGTGAAAACATGTATTGCTTGAAAAACATACACAGAGACGGACGTCACATCTACATCGACCGGTCAGGATATTGTGTCAGAGAAAATAACAAATTTGGAAAACCCTGACAGTCAAATCCCAACTGTTCAATGACACTTTCCAATGTGTTTGAGTTGTCATTCATGTTTTTTTTTAATGAAATGAGGAGGATCTGAAAACGTTTAAACAAATTGTTCTCTTTTGCAGTACTAATATGTATTAAATAATTGCTCATACAGACTGTATATTTCCCCCACAGGGCTACAATAACAGTAAATGTGTAACCCTGGAGGCGTCATTCACTCCGGATTCACAGTTTGTAATGATCGGTAAGTTTCTCACTTTTGCGAATTCATTCATTATTTCACTTCAGAAGTTTCATCACAATCATTAAAAGCCACAAGTCATTCGATTTTGAATTCAAATATAGAAGAATTTTCATCGCATATTTCTTTTTGTTTTGTTCATGTATTTCAGGTTCTGAGGATGGAAAGATCCACGTGTGGAATGCAGAGAGCGGCATGAAGGTGGCTGTATTAGACGGGAAGCACGCAGGAGCGATAACCTGCCTGCAGTTCAACCCCAAGTTCATGACGTTTGCGAGTGCCTGCTCCAACATGGTGAGTGGCGCTGTGCACAAGGAGCGTTTCTCAAGTAGATTCCTTTATGATTACGTTTGAAGCTGCACTAAGTAGTAAACTCAAGGGGTCAGCCTTTTGTATCTTATCAACAAAACATTCAACATGAGAAAAAAATAAAATCTAAATTAGTCTGTAAATTTGTGTTCGACCCGAATACCCCCCAAAAATATGTTCCTTACCTTCACACATCACTGGCAGACGATGTGATTCTAGAATTAATGCTGTATTTGGGGTCATATTTCCTCACCACACACTTTGGAGCTTTTATTGGTGCAGGTTGATCTCCTGTCTCACTTATTTTGTTTAAAAAAACAATAAATGTTGTGTCTGAGGCAGCATCATAAAGTTAACGTTTATCTCTGCGTGACGATGTGTTGAGATTGGCATGGCAGTACTCGAATGTTTCTGGTCAACAAAATAATGCTTTGTTTGAATTACTGTCCTTTTTATTTTTATTTGTGTGAATTCTTGAGCATATTTAACTCTAAAAATAGTTTGCTCTGTCAATTTCCTGAACAAATAAAGTTTTATTTGAATCCATCCCTTTGGCTGTACATCCGCATTCCCACTAGGTGGAGCTCCGGGGCCCAGAGAATAGCGGTTTAACGTGACATCAAAGTTGTTTTATAATAATTAAGTGTCAATAAATGTGTAATCTGATGTCACTAAATGGAGCCTTTCACAGTAACAATCGGCGTAACAAACTTATTCATCGCTTTATTACACCCTTGTTGTTTTAAAAAAATCCCATCTGAAACTGGACACACGTGATGCAACTTGAGTGAGCGTTTCAGTTTTCCGCTGTCAGATTCTTGTATCTAAATGTGCGCAAGACAACATGAACGTAAATTAGATCTACATACTTTAAGTGTGAAACTATGCAGCACTGAGTGCCCACAAAAAAACAGTAATTACAATATAGTTGTAATGCGACGAAACATTGAGACTTTCTTCTTTTTCAGGCATTCTGGCTCCCGACCATCGATGACTGAGGACGACAAAGTGAAGGTGAAGCTTCTGTTGGAGGCAACGGGAGCAGCGGGGCTCAGCACTCACATCAAATGTACAGTTCACACGATTTGTTGCTGTTAAATTCTAATTGTAAATAAGTAGTGTTCAGAAATAGATCATTTGTCTATTCTTTTTTTATATTTCTATTTAACATTAAACTGTTTCTTTGTAAGATGTTGGTTTTGTCAATTTATTATTGTGTATATGTTTATACACAAGTCACAGAGAGATGCGATGATGCAAATCATGTATCTGGTTTAACCACAGATTTTTTTTAAAGAATGAATGCATCCAAACCCACTGAAATGTGTCTTCTGTGTTTGTCCTGATTCACAGAGGTGTCAGTTTAAAATATCCAAATCCTGGAGACAATACCGTGAACATATACAGCATCTTTACTATATGAATAACATTTATATAATACTTTTGAAATTTTAGAAGTAAGACTAAAAAATAACTCTTAAGAACATTTCTAGTTTTTTCATCTAGTTCATATTACTTTCTTTAAAAAAAAATCTTGCTTATAATGAGTTGTCATTTTATTAAAACTATTTTGAATAAGTAGGAACCTTTACAACATCAGTTGTAAGTTTGTGGATTTGAGGTTGGGCCATGTGATTAGTAACAGCAAAAACATATTACACAACCGGTCAACCTTCACAGTTATGTGTATATTGACTGACAAAATTGTGTAAACTTCTCAAAACTACACAATCTCTAACGTCTGCTTTTTTCCACTGTTTCTTTTTCTTCTTTTATCAGCTCGAATCATTAGAGATTGCTTTGAAACTGTTCATAAAACTTATTAAAAGATGAGCGTGTGCAACCTCCGGGTGCTGACAGTAAAACAGACGTTCAGTGGTGGTGTCTGCCCCCCAGAAATCGATCATCAGTACAGCCAACTTGAATTGTTCTCGCCTCCGAAATGTGGGAATGAGGTTTGCAGGTCAACGTCTCTTCCTCCAGCTCCCGGTGTGGTGGGGGTGTGACGGGCCTGTCAGACATTGAGAGCTAAATTTGGGAGCGAGGGGATCGGGTTCCCTGTCTGCTCACGTGATACTGTCCCCGTTACTTGAGTGATCCCCCTGAACACACCGTCACACTCTCTCAGCGACCCTCTCCTCCAGCAGTCAGAGCTGCACCAAGTGAGGTCATCCCAAGTGAAGGAAGGCGTTGGTCAACAGGTTTCTCTGGTTGGACTTCACTGTCTCCTGGCTGGACTGAATATTTGGAGCTCTCGTCCTGTCTGCTTCGTCTTCTGTCTTTCAACACACAAACCACCCCCTCTCCTGCTGCAGTGCTTGGCGGGAGGAAGAGACTGCTGACCCGCCATGTTTCTCGCACTAGTGGTGACGCCGGAGCTGAGGGACTTCCTGGCCAGGGCGAGAGGTGGATCGGTGCGCCTCATCAAGGTGCGCATCCAAGACGGTGAGTGACCCGGGACGGTGGAGCAGTCCAACGTGGGGATGATCGGGTCTCAGCGGGATGTGAGATATACACCCTCCATCATGTTAGTTTTCCGTATGTTTTAATGCACCCGTTTGTTTCGTAGCATACACCGACTGTTTATAGAGTGAGAACAAAACATCTTGCACAATGTGTTGGGCAGCTCTCCAGAACTTGTCATGTAAAAAATTGTCACTGAATAAATCACTGTCGGAGGCCAAAACAAGTTCTGTATGTACTGAACAGTTCAGTCAAGGAGCGTTTATTCCTTTTTTACTTCCTTTCTTCCGTTTCATTTAAAGGATATTTAGAGGTGAATGTAATCAGTGTTCACAAGAAGAAGAAGAAGAAGAACAGTAACGATTCATGACAAATGACAGTTTTGTAGAAGAGAGAAATATGTTAGTATTTTTGATTTGATGCGTTGACCCCCTCAGATTTTGTTGACCCCTTGTGGAAACTTTATAATTTACTCTGTATCTAAAACTGGCTTCAGTGGCTCAAAATGTTTTCAAACCAGTCGTGTCCGATTTCAATGAGCTGTAAATTCTTTGTTCTTCAACCTTAGACTGATGGTTTCCAACATGGGGGTGGGGACCCTCACAAGGGGTCGTGAGTGTGACCTCAAGGGGTCACAAGATGATTATAGAAAATACTAAAATACCAAATGATGTTTACTTTAAAGTATCTTTTTTAACCTTTGCTTTTTTTCTTGTATAAATATAGTTATATTTAGTTGTACCTCTAAAATATGCTTTATTATACAATAATAACTGCAAAATATCCCTCGTTTGTGCCTCTTATGTTACCGTTACATTTAAGTCACCAAGCTAAAGATAAAACACTGATTATCTATAAAACAAAAATATATGTTGTAGGAATATATTCTGTGTAAATATTTTTACTATGCTTGTTGTAACCAATATTTTTTACCTTTAAATATAAATACAATGTAACTTCACTTTGAACTAAGATAACTGATTGTACAAGTTTCACATCTTAGAAATTGAGCAAGAATGTGTTATTTCAAGCTACCATATTTGTTTGGGGCAAACAACAATAGTGTTCATCCATTCAGAAGAATCTGTGAAAGATTGTGGTACTACCTTTGTGGTAAACATGAGCAGTGTCAGGAAAATAGTCACACACTCATAGCCACGGTGAAAAAGATATTTAAGAATTTAACAATGTTTTCAACAATGTTGTCTTCCTCAGGCCATTCGAAGACAGTCACATCGAATCGTTGGTAGATAATCAAATATTTGCATTGTGGCTACGAGTGTGTGACGATGTCAGCACCTCTTCAACACTATCTTTCATCCTGAAAACATGAACTGTGGCCTTAACCCTCCTGTATCTTCACATTTACTAACATTGTTTAAGTGTCAGCTACTTTATGTTTGTTGACTATCTAAATAACACTTTAAATTTAAAAAAACCTACCCCCCCTTCCCCCTCTTTGATACATCCAAAATAACTTTGTGACTATGGCGAAATATGCAGATCACCATAAAATTTCACCGATTGACCTACATTTGGAAAAATATATATTTTTGGTGTTTTAATGACTTTATATTATTTCTACGTACATCTTTTTGTTATGTAGAACATTTGGAATGGAAAACAATTTCTATTATCAATAATAGTAAAACATCAATTATGTTCAGCATCAATTTGACCCCAGAAAAAAAAACATTTAAAAAAAGTAGAAGGATTTTATAGTTAATTTCAGGGTAATCGCTGAACCCACGTGAGTTTGTCACGCTCTCGTTGGCCCGGACTTGTTTCTCTGTCATCAAAGCGTAGGAGGAAAGGCTGGAAATATTACCCTTCCAGTGTCAGCCGCCCAAAGGTTGCGTCACCTTTTGACTTTTACCCTGAGCAAACTAACTGTCCCCATGCACCCCTCTAAATCTGTCGACCCAAGTATATCCTTTTCGATACATGGTGTTATGAAGAGCTCAAATGCTGACGTCATGCCTTTGACATGGATGACAGCCTGGATCCATTTTGATGACATTAGCAGCACTAAGTCGACCCTGGTGTTCAAGTGGGGACACGGACCATAATAATTTTCCATTTTTGGAAGGTTGTGTTTGCTGGTGTCTGAGAGACAACAGGAGGATCAACACTGACTCTCATTCTCATCAGAGGAGGATGCCTCATAGTCAGGGACCTCCTCCTCATCCTCCGTCTCAGACACGTTCGCCTCTCTGGCACTTTCATGGTCAAAAACATGTGACAGTACCTCATTGATAGAAAACCTTTAGAGTGGAGAGAGAGCAAAAATAAAGAGCACACAGAGCACCAAGATAAATGGTTTAGAAGGCTGCAAACCTTGTTTATGCTTGCTCCATATCATGCCGTGTAAATGATCAATATCTTCATAGGAACCATATTTCCCTCTCCCTCACGTCATGTGAACTATCAGTGTCGCACTACTACAGCTACGGTTATGTTAGGTCTCTAAAGCTCTTTGAAGATTAAAAAATGTCATGGTAAAGTGACCTCAATATCATCAAAAACAACAACAGCAAATGTTTGTAAAAGGTTGATAATTCTTTTTATGCTTTATACAGCTAAAACAGCCTGGGGTCTAATTGACCCCAAAGAACACCGATGTGTGTACAGGACATAGACAACATATCAACATGTTCATTTTTTGTCGAGGCATCACAAGCTTTGTTTTCAGGAACAAACCCAAAATAAAGTTGCCCAACCACTGCGATGGACTTTATCGAACTTCTGGGAAAAGAGGACGTAACAGCTGAGCGAGAGCAGACATCAGTGTGTCAGCTGAGCAGTGGAAAATGGTCCGTGAGGCATTAAGACTCTAAGGAGCAGATTATGAAGGTGTTGTCTTGTTTTGGTACCAGACACGTATCTGATTCGTGACAGATGCATTCTGGGGCTATCTTTGTGAGCTGTGCCTCTCATCTCAAATATTTAGTCTCATATTTGAAGTATTTATGTCAACAGAGATAAGCTCGGCGCTACAGAGACACGCAGTCGCAGAGCAGAAAGACCGGCAGGCCTGTCTGACTTCCACGCTGCAGCCTTGTGGTCTTTCCAGGCGTCACTCGGCTATTTTGAGCAACGTGTGACGCGGCGGTGTTTGCTCGCTGCGGCCCAGTGACACTCGTGTTCCTTTCAATGTCAAAAGAGACACGAGATCATTCTGGTCAGTTTCATCACCGCTGGCTTTGGCATGCCACTTGGTTCCCTCTCACCAAGCTGGTGAACTTATGATTTTATTTTATAGTTCTGAACATGAAGGAAAAAAAGATGAGTCATTACATACAGTCTAAGAGTAATACAGACCTATAAAAACAGGGGCGTAGAGAGAATGTCTGATGGAAAGTGTGTGTGTGTGTGTGTGTGTGTGTGTGTGTGTGTGTGTGTGTGTGTGTGTGTGTGTGTGTGTGTGTGTGTGTGTGTGTGTGTGTGTGTGTGTGTGTGTGTGTGTGTGTGTGTGTGTGTGTGTGTGTGTGTGTGTGTGTGTGTGTGTGTGTGTGTGTGCAGCTGGAATGTGTTGTGGCTCAGAATAGCAACAAGCCCCAAGAGATGGTCAGGAAACCCCACAAGGACTTCAGACTTCTGTGTATGTTTTGTGATTTCCAAGCTCGATGAGTTCGGTCGTTTCTTGTTTGGTTCTGTCGATTCCATCGAGACGTTTAACCTCCTTCTGTCAAGGCAGTCAACAATCAATCAGAAGTTAGTCTATTCCTTCTTGCACCGCAGCACAGTGAGACCTCAGTCTGACTTCAAGAGTTTAGATGAGAAATGGTGCCAAAACTAATAGTCATTCAGGAAATATTTTCATAATCAACAAAAAATGCCAAACTTCTTCAGGGTCTAACTTCTCTTCTCTGTTTTGTTAACACAGTAAATTGACCGGACACATCAGAGATATTTCAAGGTTTCCCCTCAAACTTAAGATAATTAAATATATTTATAATTATGGATACAATTATTTGCTCTTTAATCAACATGAACATATGTTTTAGTTGCACCTGTATTTTACCAAAATAAAAGAATTAAGGTTGATAACTGTTTTTAGCAAGTAGTATTCTGCCAACAAACTGTTTCAACCTGTAGAGCAAAGGTTGAGTTTAAGTTGAACTAAATTTAAGGATAATATGTTCATGAAGTGTCACTTATACCCTATAGGAAATCTCTTACACTAATTTAACTAATAAGCTATTGAAATGTTACAAATACTATATATACTATATTCCGTAATTATTTTGTAGGCTGGCAATCGAAATAAACATTCATTTTTTGACAACATGGACCAGTTTGGTAGTTTGTAATTAAATGCCCCAACCTGAATTTATATTGAAGTTATTTATTGTGTACTTAGAAATATAAATATTATACTTCCACTGTGAGTGTCAATGTGCTCTATAAAGGGCGTGCTGTATATATGGGCTACGGTATGTGATGAGTGGTGCTTTGATTTTCAGAGCAGCTGGTGCTTGGAGGCTACGAAGAGCCAGTAAAGAGCTGGGACCAGGATTATGATCACTTCCTGCTTCCTCTCCTGGACGACCAGGAGCCCTGCTACATCCTATACCGCCTCGACTCCCAGAATGCACAGGGCTACGAGTGGATCTTCATATCGTGGTCTCCTGATCAGTCTCCAGTATGTCGTACCACATATTCTACATTCAGCACCACATACTAAAGCTACATGCGCACTTTGCTGTCGACAGTGAACGCCTCACATTTAGACATTTTAAGTCAATCATTTCGTATCTGCATTTTTAAACTGTTACAAGAGTCTGATTAACAATGGTCTAAATCAGAGCAGCAAAGACCACGATGTCCTGACTTTAAGCCCCTAGACCCTGTTTTTAGAAAAACCAAAGAATCCGGCACTCTGTCGATCACTTGTACTCACTTTGTTAATACAGGCAAACAGCATCAGTACCATATGTGTGTTTAAACATAGCCAAGGGGAAAACCTCTAACCTGCACCAGCAGCTCCTCCCAAGATCCATACAAATGAATGAGGTCCTCTCATCATGAACACAACCGTACTGGCATCATCCAGTTGGATGCAGTCAAAATATTTGTATCATACAATAGGAAATGTACATGTCAAGAGATGGATATGTAAATCTTGATAACATTGCATTAGGCCTGACACAAAGATTTGTTTAAAAGATGAGTTTAAGAAGAGGTGTGTGATGATGTCACCTGAAGAAAATAGTTGTTGTGCCCCTCCCTCCTGTCGCCTTCGGGTCAATTTGACCCGATTCAATGTTTAATGTCGGTGTTCTTTCGGGAGTCAACAAACAAACATAAAGTACCTCACACTTAAACTTGGAAAACAATATTAATTCTAATAATTTTCTGGAGATTTTAATAGCTGGGGTCATATTGACCTCAAGGGTAAAATATGTTAGTAAATATAAAGGTAACAGGAGGGTGAAACATTGAATCGGGTCAAATTGACCCGAAGGCAACACAAGGGTTAAAACCATTCTTGTTTTTAGCTTGATATATACCAAATTAAACTTATCTGTTCAATTTTCAAAGTGATTACAACTGATATATAATAGAACGAAATACATTTACTCAGGTATTCTTATGTACCTGGATACTTCTATTCCACTACATTTATTTGATAGCTTTAGTTACTTATTATAAATACCCGGCTACCCATTTATATATAAAGTAATAAAAAGTAGCTCCATCTTTACCAGCTGCAACAATGTTGGAAACATTATTGCTTTCCTAACTATAAACCGGTGATAGAATACTGAAATGGGCCTTTCTGCGCAGACAGTACTTTATCTTTTCCTGTGTAATGCTAATACATTTGTACTCTTCCTTGAGCAAGAATTTGAAGGCAGGACTTTTACTAACTGGAACAGAATATTTGTTTTACCATAACATTGCTTATTGTATTAAAATTAAAGGCATAATGTTACTTAGAATCCACTGCTGTGTGTTACTTAGCAATGTATTAATTCGGTCTTGAATTTGATCCTGCTGGAATACGGCGTCCACCTGACAGAAGCATAGATACAAACATAAATACAAACAGTTCATATATGTTCCACTCTGTTGGCTGCAGGTAAAACAAAAGATGTTGTATGCCGCCACCCGTGCCACAGTGAAGAAAGAGTTTGGCGGTGGCCATTTGAAGTATGAGATGTTCGGCACAGCAGAGGTCAGACATTTTAAAATTCATTTACTGTGACAGATGTGATGAGGTGTTTTCGAGGCGTTGGTCCTGTTCTGCCTGTCAAGGTTCTTCTGCTTTGCTCTACGCACTAGGAGGACGTCTGTTTGATGGGATACCACCATCATGTGTCATCCTGCTCTGGTCCTGCCCCGCTCACGTTAGCCGAGCAGGAGCTCCAGAGGATCAAAATCTCAGAGGTGAGAGGTCAACGGGACCTCCGCATGGTTTTCATCATTGTATGTGCCAAGGTCTGCTCATGTAATATGACTTCCTTTATTTGAAATGTAACTTTTTGTTGTGGTTTCCTTTTCAGGGCCGAGTTAAATGATATACACTTGTTCCTGTTTTCTATGAATTAAGATTTCAAAGGGGAATTTTGATCTGCACATCTATTGGTTGTTAAAAGTCATACTTTATGAAAATGTGTACGACAGTGTGGAAAATGTGAAGCTATTATCCAATGAAACACTTCCTGGATCTTCCTTTAGTGAGAGACGTGTGTGTGTGTGTGTGTCTGTTTGCCGCCCCCTGCAGGTGAAGACAGAGATAAGCGTGGAGAGTAAGCACCAGACACTTCAGGGCCTCACTTTCCCACTGCAGGAAACAGCCAAAAGAGCCCTGCAACAACTTGCCCAAAAACGCATTAACTACATACAACTGGTAAGCCTAAGGAGTTAATATAAGACTGAGCTTTCTTACTCCGCGTTGATATGTTAAACTACTAATGTTTTACTTTGAGAGAAAAGCAAATGTGCATTATTACTGTGTTTCAGAGGTTGGATGTAGAGAAGGAGACGATCGAGCTGGTCCACTCCAACCCGACAGAAACCCGTGAATTGCCCCGCAGAGTTCCCAGAGACACTCCTAGATACCACTTCTTCCTTTACAAACACTCCCACGAAGGAGACTACCTGGAATCTGTCGGTATGTCACCGATCTCTTATATTTTGATATTCGTCTTTTTCTCTCATCTTTATAAGATCTATAAGAAGGCATCACACATCTTTCATATGTCACATCCTGCATATATATATATATATATATATATAACATGTTAATATAAGATCATATATCATCTAGATTGGCGGTTCCTTTTGTGACCCCTAAAATGAAGCAATAGACTCTTTTGTTTTCATTGACCTTGGAAATGAGAAGTTAATACAAAATGGAAGCGCCATGCTTCAGTCTTTGATTTTTACTTCTTTTCTTGACGTTTTGACCAAGTAAAGAGTAAATAGATTATTTGAAATGTCCTTACGTCTTGTTAGGAAAGAGCCTTGAAGGCGTTCAAATCAGGGAGTAAAAAGTATAAAATAAATACCCAAAATTGTAAGCAATATTTCTTTGACTTTGTCATGGCAAAGTTATATTCATATTTACACCATGTCAAGCCCTTACAGCCTCTCACACTCAACCAGTAAGTCCCTGATCTGAGGGTTCAGGGTTTGAGGATTGGGCCGATTTAGGAGAAGACAAGCGTAATGCTCAGGGAAGCCGACTACACTCTCACTTTGTCGTTATGATGGGTCGGTGGATGTCACTGACGCAGGTCGGCCATAGTGAAACAACAATGAAGAAGGTCTCCAAAAAGTGCAACTAAAACATGACCCTAAGAAACTAAAATAATCTGCTGCATGCAGGTTGTACAAAAAGCTTCTTTTATGAGACGGTGCTTCACTTGTGGCGTGTGAAGGAGAGAACCTGCAGGAACACTGCCTCCAGTAGGAACTTACAGTTCACTCTTGAAATATATATGACACTGTTCAATGTTAATATTTCCTTTGTGCAATATAGGAGATGCAATGTTTCGGTTATATTTTTAAATGTTGCCGCCGCAAGGAATTGTGGGATGGCATTATCTTCTTTCCTTTGGTAAAGCAAGCTCCAATGTATCCTATGCTAAAAGAGCTAAGAAAGGAAGCATCGAAGCACCTTTCCTGAGCATTTAGAGGATTCAAACAGCTCTCGTAATGGCGGACACTTAGATATTCCAGGTAATTTCACTCCGTTAGGAACCTTCCGAAGCAAAAAGGACTTTCATGTGCTCACTGCTTCTCTCTTCTTACAGCTGATGTCCGCCCTTCTTCTGTTTTTTTTTACTCATTTAATCATCCCGTCACCCTTCAGATCGATCTTTGGGCCTCTGGGAGGTTTTATCCCCAGATTTCAAACCACTACATAAACATACAAATATGCACTTATAATGCTTATGAATCGTCTTCTTTTCTTCCCCATGTCTGCAGTGTTCATATACTCGATGCCGGGATACAGCTGTAGCATTAAGGAGCGGATGTTGTATTCCAGCTGCAAGAGTCGACTACTGGAGGATGTGGAGAAAGATTACGATTTGGAAATAGCTAAAAAGGTAATGAATGGACAGAAAAGGACATATCACAGTTCCATACAGGGTTGTAGCTACCAGTAAGAACACTAATAATAATAATAATAATAATAATGGATTCTATTTGTAAGGCACTCTTTATCCAATAATCTCAGTGCCACAGAGCCAGTACATGTTTAAAACTAACTATAATAATTTTTTTAAAGGAATATTTGACACTAAGGTCATGCTCTCTGTTTGTTCTAATTTTAAAGTCTGATTAATATGTTTTTTTAACTTAATATATTTAACTTTGACTTATGGCTCTGTATAAATAAGTAGATAAAGGATTGTCAGTGTCCTTCCCCAGAATTGTTCTTTTAGCTGTGTGGCTTTGACACAGACCTTCATGGTATAAACATTGTTCGGAAAATATAACTGAATAATATATTATATATATGTATATACATTATATGTATATAATCTATATCTACAAATGTATGTTATTTATGTTTTATTCACCTACATGCTTCTTTATATATGTTCCATCTATGTGCAGTTGGAGATTGATAACGGAGATGAACTGACAGACGAGTTTCTGTATGACGAGGTTCATCCCAAGCAGCACGCTCACAAACAGGCCTTTGCTAAGCCCCGAGGCCCAGCCGGGGAAAGAGGACACAAGCGCCTCATTAAAGGGACAGGAGAGAAGATACAGGACAGCTAGAGGGGGACACGGTCCTCCCACAGTCCAGTCTGCCGTTCCAGCCCTCCGTCTTTCCCCGGACCCACTCACACCTCGTCAGGCCCAGAGGACCGAGCACAGTGATGGGCGTCCTCTGCTGTTTGTGTCCTGAAACACTTGTGCTGAATAACTCATATGTTTTGGATGTCAAATGTGCTGAGAAATCATCTGACTCGCCCACAGACAAATCAAGTATTACATGCAAATATATATATATATATATATATATATATATATATATATATAAACATACAAAAGTTTATTGATAACTTCCTCCGTTTGAAAAGGAGAAAAAAGAGTCAAGCTGGAAACGTTGGCAGATGGCCTTGTTATTGTTATATGTGTCTGTGTCTTCCATGCTTATAAAATAGGTCAGCAGTTGACCATAAAATGGATGTGTAAAGAATTGTACATGCTTTGTCAGATGTTTCAGTCCTCGTGTCTGGCCTTCAATACAAGTTTTGTACCAATAGCATTGGTAAGACAATATGAAAGGAAATTCCAAATAAATGTTGTTTATACTGTGGTGTTATAACTTCTCGGTATAGATTTGTGTGTTTTTTTAATCAACAATGCAATATTTAATGCATGGAAATACGTCTTGTTACATGTCTGTACATGTGCTGCATCGTGAGGATGAATCTATCGTGTTGTTTATCTGTTACGTTGAGACAAACACGGGATAATGATTAAATCGTGGTTTTAAATTAGACCACAACAGTATATTCAGGCATCCAGACAACTGCCTCTTGTCACAGCAGTGAGGTCGCAGTGTTTGAAAGACTGCACTGTGTTGATTCAACTGAATGGAAATCAATTCATCAGGAGTTCAGATTACAGAGTGCGTGTGTGTGTACATGTTGTAAACTTCTTCCACATGCCTCTGCAAAGCCGACTCGAAACAAGGCCGCCTTTTTAGACTGGTACTAACAATGCACACGCACAGTAGAGGGGCTGCTCTCTGTTAGTTCCTTTGTCAACTAATTGGCCGTAAGTGTCTTGGTTGACTACAAAAATCTTAAACTGATTAGTTGCATTCATGGCCAATACAACAAATTAAATTAAAGTGTGCTCAGTCATGACTGAAATAAACGAATAGTCCACAGCCATGTTGCAGCTCCTCTCGATGATAATGCTGTGGTGATGTTTAGCAGGATTAATATTTACCGTGTTCACAATCTTAGTTTAGCATGTTAAACGTGTATTTTTACGTTTGTTCATTATCATTAATCGCAAAGTGCAACAGGCAACAGTACAGCATGATGGACATGATATCAGTTTAGCCGGGATTGGGTTAGAAACAAAGTTTGAATAAAGTAAAATGTCGACCTGATGGTGGCGCTATATATAAAGTTGAGGGTCACCAAAGCCAGAATACAGTCTAAACCAAAGCAGTGGACCAACTGACCTATTATGGGGAACAAATTGGTCACTTTTTAAACATCATGCATATTGCAACACAACAATGATATGCAAATTAATTCAACTAACTAGGAGTTGAAATTGTTTAAAATGTTCTTTGTTGAAGGAAAGCCGTACCCATATGATTTATTGCTCTCTTTGAACAAAGTTATGCTAATCAATAATGCTATTGCCAATGTTGGTTGCCATTGAAGTTAATGTTCTCAGAATATTTTGGAAACAGTGATGCATTGTCCCACACATCAATCCATTTACCAATTCCCAGCATTTTGGGTTTTCACAAAGAAAGGAATGAGTATACGATCAGTACGTGAGTGGTTGAGGGTGTGTGTGTGTGTGTGTGTGTGTGTGTGTGTGTGTGTGTGTTGAGAGGCACTATTGTGCTGCAATCCAACATATAATGGAAATAAAGAGGTTTGTTAATTGAATTTGTGCACAGAGGCGGTGAGACATCTTCAGTAGGATCTTGGAAAATAAAATGAATTAATATTTTGAAGAATATTTCATGGAGCTGTACAAAAAAACGAGAAGGTAAATTACAGTAATATACAAACAATGGCTGTATTTGAAACACAACTAACAATCTGGTATTATTGTAAACAATTACAGTAATAACTTGCTATAGGAACAATAATGATATGTTGTATCTGTATTCTATACTTTTTGCCACTTGAGAATGTATGTTTTTCAGTACAAGAGAGTTCCACTGGTTACAGGTGCATGTGAGGAGAATATCTATAGTTTTTTATAGTGCCTCTGCATTGATACACAATATGTATATGTTGCTGTACCTGAACACATAGGACACAAGGCTGAGCCAAATAAATACTGCATAGTCAACATACTGTTCAGTGTTTGTGAAAAGACAAAACCAGCAACAAACCTTTGGATAAACAGAATAAAGCCCATGGCGAATATTTTCGAAATTGTGTCCACAAATTATGCTTCTATAACCAAAAACAATCAATGTCATGACTGTCTTTGTATCCACATATGTCTCAGTGTAACACAGCTCAAATGCAAATCCCAGAATGGAGTTTATTTTGTAATTCAAAAAGGATCACCTGCTCACCACTATGCGTTTGTAATAAATCCAAACATTTGTTCATTGACATATTAGGTAACACTCAAAGTCTTTAATGACAACAAGCTGCACAACACACTTTTTCATGAATGGGAATGGAGTTTAGAGTTTCCAAAGGTCCAAACAACAGCTGAAAGTATTCATCAATTACTTAATTATATTATAATCAAAACATAATAAATCAGCAATAGGCTGATCAATTAATCATTTATAAGCGTAAAAAATCTTCACTCAATCGGAAATCACTAACAAGAAGTCACTTTGGACTGTGGGAACTTGTTTCTTTTGGCTATCTGTTGAGTAATCACTTTAAAAAGAAAAAATAAATTGTAATGAAATCATTTAATTTAACCGTAATCAAAATACATTGGATTTTCCAGGGACCCAATTTACCCTGGATTTGGATTAGTGCAAAATCTTCTCCTCATATTTAATGTGTTGGCCTTCTTATGTACATGTGTTTATATATATATATATATATATATATATATATATATATATATATATATTAGTTTTTTACTATTGCATTATTGTCATGAACCAAGCCAAGCTAAATTCCTTGTGTCTAACATTGCAACCGTTTCTGGCAAAACTGCCTTTTCAGAATTCATTCTACACTTTAAGAAAACATTAAATTGCTAATACACCCACTGCCTTACGCGTTAACAACACATTCATTCCTTTACGTTCCTCCCCTGTCTGTCATTCCTGTTGCAAAGCGCGGCACGTTGTAAACGGCCTGTTCTTCCTGAAGTGGCTCAGGTTTGGCAACAGAGATCATCTCATTAACATAAAGGTTGTTTCTCTTTTTTTCCTCGTGAACTCAAAAACCTTTTGTTCAACCGCAGCCGTCACAAGTCACGGAGGTTCTGAGAAAAATAAATACATTTCAGGATTTCTTTGAATTTAGTTTTAGTTGTGGCTATCCAGGATCAGCAGGCTCTCATATGGTTATGATTATGACACATATTAGTTTCATGTGTTTATTTGGTTCCAATGTCGCGCGCGTGTGTGTGTGTTTGTGTGTGTGTGTTCATTAATTGCAGCCTTCAGATCATATGCTCAAATCATATAGTCTGTGTTGTTGTGAGACAGATCAGACTAGTGTTGGAAAAAGTATTCTTGAAAACGGGAATGGTGTAAATCCAGCATCAGTAATGTGCTCGGCAGCCTTTATTTTGACTTTAAAAACAATACATAAAATACATATTTCCGAGATAGATTATCTCTCCGAGAGGTTATGAACAGAAGTAGGATTTTACCGTAGCCTATGAACCTCAGACATGAATAACGTGAATCAATCAAAAACAACACACCGTGAGCAACATGACTTGTTATGTGGCCTAACACTTAACCCGTTTTGGGGCTTTATTGTGACAACAACAACTCGCTTTCTCCAGCACGTATTACTCGACAAACCTCCGAGAACCTCTTTCTCTCCTTCTCTCTCTCTCTCCGTGTTTTCCACCAGGATCAAGGGAAATCTATATTACTGGAAACAGCGTGTGTGCATTCCTATTATCTTTAATGTTGAGGCGGTGAATTCCCAGAAAGAAGACTCTGCCGGGGCCGCCCGGCGGGGTGGAGTCAAGCCCTGCGATAATTCCTGGAAAGCAGATAGGGAGAAGCTGCCGCGCGATTCCTGGGAGCGAGCGTCGGTTCTGCGAAGGCAGGAGCGGGCGGCTGAGGAGCGGGCGAGAGGCGAGTCTCACAACACCGGGCACGAAGCGCTTTCATCCGGAGAATTGAGCGTACAAAATAAAAAAAACATTTCAACCAGCAAACACGCTAAAAGAAGAAGAAGCAGTTGCTGTCTTCCCCTGCGCGAGACGAGCGGCGGTGGTGCGGAATGGGAGTTGGTGCGGCCGGTGTGACGTCAGAGCCGCCGGTGCTGTTCTCAGAATAGACTTCTAGGAAACCGTAATTTTTAAAAGCCGAGCCCTTACACTCTGTCCTCCACACATGTTGGACCCCATTCTGGTGACAACGCACTCCAACCCGCCGCTCAGGAGATTTTTATGTTTTTAAATGTATTGATTTCATTTTTTAACCGAACATTTTGTATCCGGTGTTTTATAAGCGACAGGAACAAACCCGACTGAATATACGGCGCTCCTTTACTGTCCGACTCGTATCTCTCCGATGTGAAAACTCATTTTCTCGACAAGTTTTTTTCCTTAACATTTCTTTAGAGCTCAGTCTCTATATGTTTTCCTTAATTTTTGAAGGAGAAATACCGACCGGATCTTAGCCCAGAGGATTCAAGAAATAGCATGATTCTTTGTGTACCAGGGTGAGTTGACTTTTCTTTGTTTGTGCGCGTTCGCTTCTATTGTCTGTGTACAGAACAAAAACAATATATCTGTTAAAGTAATTCAGTGTGCATTTATCTTTAAAGTCTTTAAATGAGATTGTTCATGATACATGTTTTTTTCCTGATGGTGAGGTCTTTAAATGAAGTCTCACAATACAAAGACCTTTTGCACTGATGGCAAATAATCTTCTTGATACTAACACAAATGAATATACTGTACATTTTGTTCTTAACCTTTATTGAAGCCTGACTGTGGTACAATGGTTCATTTGTATCCTTGTCATCATTAAAAGTAAAACACAAGAAACACAAAATCCGAATCAAATTAAAATATTATTATACAATTGTAATTAAGATCAACTATTCGCATTGTGTGGTTCTCAAGTTGAAACTCGATTGTGAAGTAAATGTCTTCCTCTTGTCCAAATTCAACAATAAACACATAACTACTAGTATGACGTGGAAGAAGAAAGCCCTCTGGAACTGTTTTTAAAACCATATTTTCCATTTTATTTGTAGTCCGAGATCTTCTCTGCCCACTGCTCCGTCCACTGAAACCCCGCGGGGTATGCGGGCAGGAACTGTACCTTCCACCCTGTGCCTTCAAAGCCCCCCTCCACTATGGGACCCCACAAAGGACCTACGGGCAATTGCAAGCAACTTCTGCTATCTAGAAAATTCAGGTACAGTAAAACAATTGTTTCACATTTACATCTGCAAATACGATTCTTGAAAATTCACAAACTGTTCCGGGGAATGTTCGGCACATTTTATCTTCTGCTTTATCTTCTGGGTTAAAGGTCTAATTGTGGACTGCTAACTGTAAAATAAAGCATTATACACAACAATGAAAGAGCAGACTGTTCAGAGTGACTAACATTCAGGAATCTGTGTGTGTAGGATGGTACTGGGGGGCTGTAACTGCAGCTCAGGCCCACGCTGCACTTCAAGAGGCATCTGAAGGAGCGTTCTTGGTCCGAGACAGCAGCCACCCTCTGTACATGCTGACCCTTTCGGTCAGGACTGCGCGCGGACCCACCAGTATACGGATACAGTACAGCGGCGCCCAGTTTCTGCTCGACTCCAGCTCCCCGGCCCGGCCCAGCCTGTCGTCCTTCCCCAACGTGCCCAGTCTGGTGCAGCACTACATGGGACCAGAGAGGAAAGCAGAGGAAGGGAAGGTGGTGGAGGACGCTCCTTCAAAACCCTCTCAACAGACAATTCAGGAGACATCTGTGGTATTAAAACTGAAGCGGGCTGTGTTCAAGCCTCAGGGTCTCCCCTCTTTACAGCACCTCACACGCCTCGTCATTAACAGACACTCTGACTACCCCGACCAGCTACCACTCCCGAGGCCTCTGCTGCGTTACGTACAGGACTATCCCTTCAAGGTATAAGGGCCCCTCAAGTCTATTATTACGACGTAAAGGAAACAAACTGTTAAACAGGTCCTGTCCTCCAAAGACTGCCGCGCAAGCAGTTGGAGGCCAGAAAATACTGAACCGGGACATGTCTTCGCTGAATACTGACGGGCCTGGTTTCAGACTGAATTTGTCGAGGACTGAGTGATGAATTACCAGAGAAGAAGATGACGACAAATCTAAGTACTGTAATCTTTATTTCATGATGGATGTGGAAATTGTCCATATCTGTATTACCATAATCAGTTCTGGAAGTGCATACTGTTCCTAACAAGTACACTGATTCCATTGAGACATCTTTCACGGCGTTTTATTTTTTCTACCTTTTACATGTGTACATTTTCTATTAAAATAATCGATTGGAGTCCAACTTGCTGTCCTTAAAATCATTTTCTCTTTACAACTAGCACATTTTATTCACAGGATAAAGAGAAGGGCTGTCCATCATCATCATCATCATCATCCTCATCTTTATTTAATGGCACATGATGACTTGCTCTTGTGACACTTGTTACGAAATATGTTCCGCCTTCAAATCACCTTTGAAACACAAAGAATTTGAGCTTTAAGTGTGTAAGAGATGCAGATTGTGTGAGGAAGTAAAAGCCACATTGTGTCTGTGTGTGTGTGTGTGTGTGTTTTTGCTCAACAATGCGTACAGCCTGCATCTGACTCAGCGAGTCGACGAGCGAATGGGAGGACCGTTCATCAGCGGATTCACAGAACTGCTGAATGCTTCCTGGGAGGAGGGTGAGATTCTGAGAGGGAGGGTTCTAAGAAAAGCTTCAGTAATTACCTTCAGCTTTCAGCCTGCTTTTGTGCCGCCTCGCACACCGTTTCTTTTTTTCTTTTTATCCGTGGCGCAGGATGTGATCACACATGTTACCAGGTTAAAAGTGCAACAGAGACATGCAAATGATTTGAGCCTCTGCAAATGGTGAATTTGGAGTAATGAAATCGGTGTGGGCTTGTGCTGGGCGGCTCAGTGGGGGTGGGGGAGCTGAGGCTAAAGCCAGTGAAATAGGATCTCAGTTTCTCAATCCAGATCCAGCTTGTGGTACTCGGTTGACGTCTCTTTCCGAAGGATGCAAAATCGAGGCCTAACAGACGAAAACAAACAGACCCTGAATTTGTGCTTGTCCAAAACAGTGACAGTGGGCAACACTTCAGCATGTAGAGCAGGTTACATGATGACCAACTGATTACATGAGGCCAAGATGGAAGACATGAAGGCCGAGAGGCTCTTTAAACCGACCTGCCGGTGATGTCGTGCCGAGTCTCCACATAACGCATCTCTTCCACATTCACCTCCACCCACTGTTGAATGAGCGGGGGGTGTCTGGGATCCACCTCCAAGTAAACACGCCTGTTATTCACGAGAATGAGAACACAATTGATTACAAATGTATGATGAACAGGACACAATTATTAGAAGCAACCATGGAACTGTTTTCACAGGAAGTCTTTTCAAAAGCTTAACCCATTAAAGAGGCAACATGAGACGTGTGTTTTTCTCTTTTTTGCGACAAGCCGCAGCCAGTGGGAATTAAACCCAGGTGTGAGTGTGTGTGTGAGTGTGTGTGAGTGTGGGTGTCGGCAGTGGATTTTCTCACCCATGATTTGATAGAATCTGAGGAGCCAGAGTCAAAATCTGTTTGATTACTTTCAGGCCGTCTTTACCTCCATCTAAAGCAGCATGGTCTTCAAACCTTTAATTAATTAAATACATGTAATTTATTTAAAAAAAATGAAAATACACCAAAATACACCTAATGCACTCATTACAATTAATGTTCTGGTCTGATCTGGTGTTTGCGACCCTGATACAAACATATGATTTACCAAATACGATTTTGTAAAAAAAATAAAAAGCTGAATGTGTTATAGTCACAGAAATATTTCAGGTTCCAACGTGGTCATATCCTCTGAGAACAGGTACGGGGGGTTACTGACCAAAGTTGAGACATGGCGACAAAGACTTAACAACGTTTCTGCATCTGCCAAAACAGATGTTTTTATTCAGAATTCTTTTTTTATGAGCAATTTGTTTAGGAGCATTTACGACTATTTGCAGAGCTTTCACTTACCTTTCATTACATCTAAACGATGAACCTGTAATCTGTCCTGAAGCCCCAACCTACAGAAAAATATCCTTTATTAGACATTCAATACAAATAATTTATTGCAAGTAAACCAATAAGGATGTTTACAACTTGCTTACGCATTCTCTCTTGTTAAATCCACTGCATCTTGGCTTTGATCCAGAGCGGTAACTTTAAGCTTGTGAAAGAAACAAATACAGCAATTAAAAGTGATGTTTACTGTTTGGGTGCAACTGCCCCAGAGAAAATAATTTATTTCTCGGCAAGAAAATTTTACGATCTGTTAAAAGTGTGGAAAGTAAATGAGCAGACATAGCTGAACTTATGACGGGATAGTAGAACACTTGTTTTGTTGAGCAGGGAGCTGAAACTATGCCCTGTGCTTCGAGAGGTGAAGACAACAGTGCATTCTCCTGCAGCGCTCTTTTATCCGCCATGTGTATCTATACAGCTGGGACTAATGAGGGTTGTCCTCATCAATTACATTTTTACATCAGACTATACAACTGTTCTATTAAGTGATTCATTATTTTGTCCCTACACATCAACATTGAAACATGGCCATCACCTGTAAACAAAACCAAATTACTTGGATAGTCGGACCAGCAGCCTAAAATCTAGTGTGAAGTATTAATTTATTAGAATAAAAAGCGAACAAACTACTTTAATAGCAATACCAGCCAGTGTTTTTTTTTTTTTGTAATAAATGCATTCCCTCTGAACCTACTGATCACTTAACTGGCTTAATCATTTCAGTGCTTACTAAACAAAACTAAGAGTCTCCAGCCGAGCTTAATGTTGACGGAGAACTCCAGATATTACACATTAAAGTCGGTTTACAGGTCTTGGGAAGGACTATATGGGAAACATTTGGTAATGCCTTTTATGGCTACAGAGACTACAAATCTGAAAAGGGAAAACCATCTGGAAGTGTGGTGTTAGAAAGAAGTGAGCTCAGCTTTGCCAGACCTCTGAAGACGGCTCCTCATTTCTGTTTGAGGCTCGAGGCGTCATTAGCGGCGACTATCATAACACACCCGAATCTACAACTGGAATACTAGTGGTTGTGTTGCATTGTGGGTAATGTAGGCACCATGTTTTAACAAGGAAGAATAATGTCTGAAATAAAAAAAAGACATTGTGACGATGATAAATTGCTAAATTGTTGTAATACTCTTTTAATGTGAGCATTGAAACGTTTTCAAAATGACAATGCTAACATGCTTATGATTAGCATGTGCCATATTTAACATGTTCCTAATCTAAACCAAACTAAATATTAGTTTTCTGTGTTAGCATCTGAACGTCTGGCTAACACAAAGAACACCTGAGTCCCATTAGTATCTAGCACCATATTAAATGTCAGGAGGAACCTATATAACTTTGGTGATCCCCATAGGGGAACATAAATGGCTGAACAATAAATCCATTGAATGTCAAATGTCAACATCAAGATGTCGCTAAATGAAAAATTATGGATAACAAACTCATTTGGACTCTGGGGTCCGAAAATACAAAATGTGGTATATCTATCAGATGGTAAAAAGTGAAAACTTTGATCTGCTGGTGGCGCTAGAAAGAAAGGTTAAAGGATCCCCTATGTCAGCAGGCATTTTCCTCTGGGGACCATAAACGTATGTACCAAATCCCATGGCAACCATCCAACAGATGCTTCAGCTTGGATCAATATGTTGGACTGATGGATTAACAGTGCCATTCCTGGAGGTTAGCGTGGCTAAGAATCAATTAGTAACAATAAAGACAAACCGAACCTGAGGCAGACTCTTCAGCAGACTCAGAGAAATGGCACCAGAGCCACATCCCACTTCCAAGCATGTATGCTGGCCGTCTGCACCGATTCCAGAGCCGGGCTTCATCTCCAGATCAGTGAGCACGAGTTCAACCAACTCCTGCACGAACACACAGAGAAAGCACTGCTCTGGTCATGTGCGATTGATCGATGGGATTCCCCGGTACGCGGTACGTATGCGTGGCATGTTTCCAACCTCGGTTTCGGGTCTTGGTATGAACACAGGAGGTCTCATCTTCAGTGTCAGATCTCTGAAGTCCCACTCCTCAATCACATACTGCACAGGCATTCTGCATCAAACACACACATTTATGAGTATCCTCAGTGAAAGAAACATGTAGACTTAATTATATGGAGATATAAACGTTATACCTGGATAGGCGTCTAGAGCAGAGCTTCCACATCTGCTCGGTTTTTTCTGGGCTTAAAAACTCTGATAAATTCTCCTGCCCAAGACTTTCTATCTGTATTACGTCATGTGAGAAAAGGAAGGTATGTTTTCAAATGCTAATGTGTAAATTCAGACATTACATCAGGCATTGTTGAAAGAGCTCAAGAAATTCCCACTTACAGTTTTAGCACCGAGCAGGTGAGCAATAATGTAGAGGCTGGAGTGGTCGGGCTCCATCACGCCTCTCTCCGCGAAGTGTTTCTTCCACAAATCCACCGCCTGAAGTGCTGTGATCCGGCCTGCAGGTATGGCCGGAGCGCTGCATGTATGCACCACACGGGAGCCCCAAAGTCCCTAAAAGATTTAAGCGAGCTTCTAAATAACCACAAATAAACAGCTAACCTGCTTTCCAGCTGGGGCTTAACAGGAACTCATATTTATGAATTGCAGATCAACAAAATGATGCGAGATTATTAGATTTACCGTCACACTCTAATGCAGTCCCATACAAGACTACATGATTCTCAGTAGTGTTTCTAATTATGTGTCTCTCTCAATGGATTTATGCAAGGAAAGGACAACTAAGATAATTTGTTCCGTGTGAGCCTACAACATATTTACAGGTCACAACTCCAGCCAGCTACGAATATTCACATCTCATCACCTGACCTACTGCGCTCACATATTTACCTTCTTTCCATTTCCCTTACCAGCCGCAGATGTATCCTCAGAGAGGGGAAATTGTAATTATTCAAAGCATGAATCAAATGTACTTGAAGATAGAATTAATAATATTGTGATCAATATTATAAGCAATATTAGAGTTTATTGTTATACATGTGTATCGCTCATCTTTTGGGGAACTTGATCTCTGGATAAATAAACTAGCAATCACTCAAAGTGCTTTCTAACACGAGTCAGCGTTGAACATTCAGACACGCATACTGATGGGAGAAGAGACGATACCATAACGTGTGTCATATTTATTGCCTGTTCCTTCGAGGCGGTAAATATGCACATCAACACATGCAATTTGGTGTTCAGTAGCTTGTCCAAGAGCAGTTTGACATGTAGACAGCAGGCTAGGGATTGTTGATACTTCGCCTGCTGTTAAGTGTTTCCTATTTGGACCTAGTACCTATTGACAGTTGCCTGTCTTCGGACATCGGTAAAGAGAACTTTTATTTGACGGTTGCTACTTTTGGGTTCACACTTGTAGTGTTTATGAGCCATTACAATACCGGGTTTCGACTGTTAGTTGAAGTAAATCATCAATTATGAGACGTATAATTAAGATGTGGGCCTTTGTAACAATTTATAAAATATGATGTAGGCCTATAGATTAGTCAATATTGAAGAGTTTAGTTTTAGCCCTTCAGAAATTGCGGATATAGATGGAATCTTGCCCCTTGACTGCTAAGACTATGTGTGAAATTTAACGTAGATTATATCAAGATTGTGTCCCTTCGGAAGCTTAAATTAAAACGTATCTTATAACCAATTAGAAACGGTGCCAGACCAACATACAGTCATAGGCTACACATTGAAGTAGGTTTGCATGTATGCATTTTTACCAGCATGCAGATCAAAGCAGAATGAATCGTTACCGAGAGGACTGTCTGGAAATAACAACAACAACAAATGTGTTAGTTACCTTTGGTCCAACAATCCTGCACACAAAGCCTCGGTAGCCTGCACTCAGAGAGAATCTCCACATGATCCAGCTAAACGAACACACTCTGTTTACATCATTATTATTTTAGAGGGACACATCGTTTGTGAAGCCATCTTTTGCTATTCTGTTGTCCTCTATGTACACTTTCTAGGTCATGTGTACCATACAAACCGCCTTATCTGGTCATAAAGCTACATTGTATGTGGCCCATGGCAAGCTGGAAGTTACTGTCGATCGTATTTCCTACACATGGCGCAGCAGTCCTCTTCAACTGTTGACATGATACAAGACCACACACACTGCGCGCACTGCGCAGCACTGATCCTGATGAGTAGTGTTGCCTTTAAGGAGTGTCGAATATATGAATTGTTTGGCACCTAGCTGCTGAAAAACCAAGCAAAGGGGTGACAATCGCTGAGACTTGGAACGTTTGTAGATTTCTTATGCTGAGATCATATATATGAGAACAACTGATTGTAAATATCTGTTTGCAACTGGTAGTCAATATTTAAACCTCGAACTTAAGTGGATAACATATAATATGTAATATACTCTGCCCACATAATAATGAAACTAACAGATACAGATACAGCAAATATGTCGAAACAAATAGATTGTGCTTATTATTTGTGTTTGTTTAAAACATAGACACGTCCTTGACTGTCCGCGGAATATTTAGCTACGACTTCCGTTGTCTGCATTAGTAAATAACGAGGAGCTCGTGAATATATCGGTATTGTTGTGCCTCAAAGTGGAGTGTGCATTAATGTGTCGAGACTGAAGAGTTGGTGGATAGTTTGCGACTAGGTTGACAGCATTCTTGTCAAAGTACAGTGATAACACATTAGTCCAGACGTTGCCTAGACGTGAGAACAGCTACATGTATTTCACATGAGGTCACAGGCTGGTTTTTCAACGTTACAACGAGAAGCTAGCAGCTAGCTTCAGCTGCTAACTAGCAGGCAGCCTCACACAGGACGCTGTCATCTGAGACTGGTTAACATTTGTTCAACTGAAAATTGTATATATTATTTGCAGTAAGGTTGCCCTGACAACAAGGTATATGATGGGCATGACCTCTCGAATAGAGTGTATATTTTTCAGTGAGTTTCACCCCACCTTGGGTCCCAAGATAACATATCAGGTGAGTTTAATGCAAAGACTATATTTTTAACAAGGTGAAAGGTAAGAAACATGACCACAACTGTGTTATTAATTACCATAGCAATTACCAACATAGCTTAAAAAACCCTATGACAGTAAAGTTGTGGCCAGAAATTACAAGTACGTTAAATATGCTGTTTCTCATTTTGATAATTATGTGGAACGCTTTTAGGAAATAGTATCCGAAGTTGCCAAAAGTTTCAGTAAATAGTGTTTTGACTACTTGTTTAAGGGAATACAAATGATAATATTTGATTTTAGCAGGCCCCTCTACATATTTGTGTGGTATTGTCTGGGATTGAAAAGTGCATCATCTTCCTAAAGCTTGTATATAGAATGCATTATGTCAGACAGTGTCCTCTTTGTCCCCTCATGATAGGTCCCAGAGGAATACATTTCACGAGAGCTATTTGACACAGTTCAAGTTTATATCATCACCAAGCCAGAACTGCAAAACAAATTGATAACGGTGTATGTATAATGCTTCTTTCTCCTTGCAACAATTAATTGTTCCTTGCCCTTGAGCTGTGCATTTGTGCCTGTGTTGCTCTTTGCACTACCAAACTATCCTATTTGCTCTTTTCATCTATTTTAGCACTGCCATGGGAAAAAAGTTAATTGGGTGTCCTGTGTGCATCGAAAACAAAAAGTACAGCAGAAATGCCCTCCTGTTTAACCTTGGCCTTGTTTGTGACGCCCAAACCAACACCTGTGCCCTTGAGCCCATTGTCAAGAAGTTGTCCGGGTACCTCACAACTCTGGAGGTTGTGGATTATACATTTTCATAATTGTGCTTGTGACTTAATTGCTCTGATTGGCGTTTGCATAGTTTGCAATAATAAGAAATCTCAGAAATGATCTTAAATCTGTTTGTCTTGTTGTGTTGCAGCTGGAGAGTGGCTTTATATCCAATGAGGAGAGCAAGCAGAAACTTTTACCCATTATGTCGACCTTGTTAGAAGAACTTAATGCCACAGGAGCCTGTACCTTACCCATAGGTATATTTTGTATTTTACTATGTATATTCAAGTTTTATCTTTGGCTAAAAAACATCTATCTCTTTAAAATACAAGCTGAATTGAGCACTAATATTCAAGTAAGTATTACTTGTTGCCAAGCTGAATTGTAAATATTAATTTTTTTCTCGTTTCCTTTTCTGTTCTGTGTTTGTTTTTAGATGAGTCAAACACCATACACCTAAAGCTGATCCAGCTGCGAAAGGACCCCCCAATTGTTCAGGAGTATGATGTGCCCGTGTTCACCCAGTGCAAAGACCATTTTATCAAATCTCAGTGGGATCTCACCACTCAACAGGTAGGCCTTTTGGCACGTATCAAGGGACGTTGTGATAAGATAAGATGTGCCAAAATTCTAGGAAGAGGAGAAAGATTAGTTATTAAAGGCCAGTTATCAGCAGTACATGAAGTGTACACTTGTTTCACATCCAATATTTTATCAATGAAAATGAGTCATTGGTGCCATTTAACAGCACAACAATTTTGTAATTGCTGGTTTAAAGTAGTTTACATGAATCATATTAATCGAACAATTCCGGCCATAGTGTTTAGTACAAGGCAATAATGTTCAACTTCTTGTTTACTGCAGATCCTGCATTGTATTGATGGATTTAGACACATCCAGAAAATCTCTGCTGAAGCGGACGTAGAGCTGAATCTAGTTCGCATTGCGGTGCAGAATCTTCTGTAAGTACATTGCAGAGAGAGAAAGGGCAACACACACCAGCGGCGACTAATGTGCTTCAAAACACCCTCATCCATTGTTTTCTGTGTACAGTGAGCCTGAGGGTTGATTCTACCAACGCGTGCGTGCGGCAAGACTTATTGCCAAACAAAACGAAAAAGATGCTAAAAATCCTCCTTTTCCTCCACAGGTATTACGGTGTTGTGACCTTGGTGTCAATATTTCAGGTATGGCGGTACTACTTTTGATATTAAGCCACTGTGATTTTGAGAGAACAATCTAAATATTAAGAGGAAAGTCCTAATATTTTATTTAAAAGACTTGGGACTTCATCGACATCTTTCATTTGATACGTCAACGCTCATATCTATTTAAAAGTATTAACATTTTTAAATAATATTATTATACAATCTTTTAATATTTAAATGTTTTCCCTAAAAGCAGCCTAATTCTTTTTCGTAACAATTTGAGCGTTTAAGTTTGGTGATTGTCTTTTACCTCCTTTCAGTACTCTAATGTGTATTGCACCACACCGAAAGTCCAGAGCATCATCGATGATAAGTCCATTCAGGTGGAGTGCCTCAACTATGTCACCAAGCAAGGTAAATAAGGAGCATGATGGTCAAACATTACATGAGTGTTTTTTATAATTTCTTCTTTTGAGCCATTCATTGTTTGATTGTCTTTCAGGTCAGAAGCGTGCGAGTCTGAGAGATGTGTTCCAGCTGTACTGTGGTCTGAGTCCAGGAACCACAGTCCGAGACCTTTGTTCTCGCTACTCGCAGCAGCTTCAAAGGGTTGACGAGAGGTCGACGTCAATCACCTTATCAGTTTCTGAAAATATTTAATGACTGTTGAAGAGTTAGGTCAGAGTGACCTTTATTTACTTGTATGTCATGTGTTGCTTTTCAGGAAGCTGATCCAATTTGGCCTGATGAAGTCTCTTATTCGACGGCTACAAAAATATCCGGTGAAGGTGATCCGCGATGAGAGGAGCAGGTTGCCTCGACTCTTTACCGGTTGTCATAGTTATGACGAGATCTGCTGCAAAACAGGCGGGTTTCTCTCTGTTTGTTGAGTAAGAATAACACTTGTGTTCGCAAACAAGTCTGCTTACAGTATGTGTTGTAACTTGACAGGGATCAGTTATCAGGAGCTGGACGAACGTTTGGAAAATGATCCCAACATCGTGGTGTGCTGGAAGTGACATGCATCTTTAAACGGACTGAAAGATATAGAGATGCCTCACCCAACGATGCCTTTTTGTTAAATTAGTGTGTTTTTGTTTTTACAAGTCTCCTTTTGAAGAATTCACATTCTGTTTCGGTCAAGAGGACGGTTCTATTCATTGATATTGTACAAAAGAGAATATTTGATTAATAAAAGAGATTATCAATTAACAATGTGTCCTAAATCACAGTGCATACAAATCAAGAATTTTTCATTTTCTGTCATTTTGTAACCATTAAAAATTGAGCCCCAGATTGATACAGAAGTAGATTCAGAAGATCTCATGTTATCAGACTGAAATATAATATTTTTCTAACTACAATAAGAAACATCAATATCTGTTTTTGTAACTTCTAGAATTAAAATGCATTTGTACTTGTATATTTTAAAGTCTTAAATTCCAAAGACATTTGACTTTAGACACCACTACATTTATTTGAAAGCCATAGTTGCCAGGTTGCTTTACGATCAAATGTTTGCATAACAAATATATAAGCAGCTGTTAAATGTTACTTGCACAGTACTTTTACATTTTAATATTGATCATGATAATCTTTAGACCATGTTACAATCTGCTTCACAAAGGCAGCAAGAAATGTCAGGTCTAAAGTAAAGCAGATGAAACAAAAATGGTGATTAAAATCCTAGAAAATAAAGGACAGTTTGAAGAAACTACAACTCAAGTAAATTCAGGAATGGCTTTCAGAAAAAAAGTAGCATTTGTTCTATAAAGGAACTTGGAGACGATTATTAACTTAGCCACGGTGCTTGGAACTTTACATTTATTTTAATATTAATACTTTGTTGGCATTGTGTTTTTTTACAGTGTGGCACTACAGCTCTGGCTTTTGAAACTACTTGAAACTGTCGGTGATTTTCGACCTTTTCATACTATAACATGCACCGCCCCTCTCTGGTGATTGTATACCTTTCCATATTTTACAATGCATTATCCCTCTCTCGGGATTTAAGACATTTCCATACTTTGAGAGGCAGCGCCCCCTTCCGGCTGTAGGGAGGAAGTGCGCTTTGGCCTGGGTTCGTTTGGAATATTCACCATGACAACCTAGTTTCCCGACTCCAAACCAACTTTACTGAAGCGACAACTTGTAACATTATGTGTTGAGTAGTTAGCTACAACGAAATGGACACGTCTGTAATTATACCCGTCGAAGCGGAGGGGTTTGTTCAAAGTCTGGAAACTTTCTCTCTCAAGGAAGTCGGCTCTGAGAGGTAGGAGGAGCCCGCTAACGTGCACTAAAGTAACGTTAGCTCACATGCTACGCGAGCTACCTGAACTCAGTGACCTGGCTAGTCCAGCCAGGAGGAGGGTGAAGGTCACTGCAGCAGGAGCTGACCAAACCAAAACAAGGCGTGGAAGTTAACGTTGTATTCAATAGTAGGAACTGGAAGGTTGAAAGTATCTCGGGACATTAAAAAAACAACACACAGAAGTACTCACATCACAGTATTAGTAGGCTATACATCTTAAAATGTAAAGAAATACTCCTAACAGAGATGCATGGACTGTCTGCTCAGTTCATCACAAACACATCCATGTCCAGTCAGAACCTTAAAACACTCAAATTAGTCAGTATATTTTATAATTGTTTTCTTCATTTCCTCATGTTCTCCGTGTAAAACTCTTTTGCTTAGACTTTATGAGTACTGTTGAGTGGTAGTCGTAGAATAAAGAAATGTCTAAAAGTAACTGTCCTTTCAACACAAGCTCTTTTGGTCACGTGATGTATGTAAGTTACATCATTTGGACTGTAGTTTCCAGAATATTATCAAAAGGTGAAGCAACTTTATTACTAAAGCACCTTTCAGCAAGTCAATTCAAAGTGTTTTACATCATATTTGAAAGACATGGCCCAGCCAGATATTAATTAATAGTTGAGTTGGAGCAGACATATGAGCTGCATAGAAACTAAAGGATGCCTTTACTCTATTGGATAGTTAGCAGACATGTCACAGGAAACCTGTCTGCATGGTTCATACAAAAGTAGCTGTTCATAACCTGTGCTTTTTAAATGATTGTTTTCTTTGTGTGTTACCAGGTGGTTCAGACAACATGGGCACATCGAGAAACTTAACATGCAAGCAATACTGAACGCTTCTGCCATGCAAGATGAGTATGTTCAGGAGCTCCTGGTGTCACATGTAAAGGTGACTGCTCCCTCTCGTGATTTTAAAATGTCAGTGAAATTTAGTGAAGCCCTGCAAAAATCTAATAAGAAGTCTCTTGAAACAAGTTTGCTGATTGTTTCTATTGCTTAGAATTGCATATGATATCTCAATGAACACACAACAAAAGTTTAATCTGCAGTATCTTTTTTTCCTTCCCCCTTTCTAGATACCTGTTCTGGTCCATGAAATGATCCTTGTCGAAATCTGGAAGCATAAAGTGTTTCCCAATTTTATGTCAGCTGGAGGACTTTAATCCCAAGAACACATTCAGTCTTTACATGGTGGTGAGTGTCAAATGAGGTGTAAAATGATAATCAGTTTGCAGCGCTCCCAACTGATTTTGTGTGTACTTTAATGTATCCACCTCAGATCCACCATGAAGCCTCGATCATGAACCTGCTTGAAACGATAATGTATCACAAGGTTAGTGTGTGCACAAATACATAGCTCCAAATGATATTGATCCGCATCATATTTTTAAATGTGTTAAAGCATGACAACCATGCGGTCAGGCAGTTCATACTCTCTCTCTTTCTCTGTGTAAATATTGTTATAACTTAAGCTTAATGGGACATGTTGAAAAAGGTTGTGTTTTGTGCAGGATTCCTGTGAGGCGGCTGGTGACGCTGTCCTTGACTTGGTGGATTACTGCCACCGCAAGCTCACCCTGCTGGTCGGCAAAGCGACCGGGGCAACCGCGACGACTCATGACCAACACAGCCCGAAAGGGACAGCAGTCGTATCCTCCACTGACGTGATGACAGAGTTACAGATGCAGTGTGCTGCACGGGAATTTGAAATCTCCCTGAAGGCAGTCTCTGTGCTGCGCTTCATCACTGATCACACCGAGAGGTACCGCAGCACCAACAAGGCTTGGGGATCAGAAGATCACAGTTAGCTTTCTGTTATTATTTTAATAATGTACCATTATTTTCACCTAACAGAATGACTTGTTTTTCTTTTACAGTGTTAGTGTCATCAATCGCATGATGTGCATCCATAACATGCCTTGCGTGCTGGTTCAGTTGATTGACTGCTGTCCTTGGAGTCGCTGTAAAGACGGTAGATCACACCGCTGGCATATCAAATGTGTCCTTGTGTGAATATTGGCTAATACGTGACCCTTCATTTGATGGTACGCTCTCTGTCTCTTACTGTAGGTGAGGTAGAAAAGTACATCAATGGCAGATGGCAGACGATTTCTGTCGAGAACCATTTAACGATGACAAAACTAGATGGTCAGGTCTGGATTTCCCTTTACAATCTGCTGCTGAAGGAAAACTGCCAAAGGAAATATGAATTTAACAATTACAACAAGAACCAGCTTCTAAAGGTATACTGAAAATTCAATGTTGCGTGTTGACTGACTGCTTTTCATCATTCCTTTATGTTCTCCACGTTCTGTATTTTACTTAATCAATGTTTTTAAAATGTATCAATCAATTGCTCCTCCAAAATCTAAGTGGCTACTGTATGTTAGCTGTAAACTGAAGTTGAGGAAGTGTTAAAACACAGATTCAGTTTCCAAGGGGTTGTTTTGGCTAAGATGTTTCCTCCTATTATACGCTTTTGTATCCTCTTCCTGTTGCATTGATTATTTAACCAGAGAGCCTTGTGCATCCTCTCTTCGTGGCGTTTCTTTTCTTATGCATTCTGCGTAACTCATTGTATAAGTTCTGATGAAGTTGACTTGTTTTTGTTACTGAGGATTATTTGCGGGTTTATCGTTCATATGCCACAGCTTCGACGTTTCATGACAGAGGTTTTGGTTGATCAGCTGCCAAACCTACTGGAGTTGCAGCGTTTCCTGGCCTATCTCGCCATTACAGACCCCGCCCCTCCAAAAAAAGAACTGCTTTTGGAACAGGTACACACTCACACATCCACACACATATGTGTAACTAGTCCTTTTTGCATTTACCCTCAGCTTTGCTTTATGTATAGATCCCAGAAATATGGAACTACATTGTGAGAGAGAATTCTGGGAAGTGGAAGGCAATCGCAAAGTATCAAGTCAAAGAAACTTTCAGCCCATCTGAAAGTGAACTGGAGCTGCAGGCGAAGAGGTAATGCTGAAAACACAAGTCTGAGATGCAAAGAGCTCAATCCAACATCTGTGTGAGTATTATTGTGATGGTTTTACCAGGTTGAACCAGGTGTACAATGTGGATGTGATGGAGAGCTTACTCCCCGAGAAGCCAAAGTGTGGATTCTGTGGGAAAGAGGCAGCAAAGAAATGCTCTCAGTGTCAGGGAGAATGGTACTGCCACAGGTAAGACAGAAGAGTCACAGCTTTTCTCTGTTATCCTGTGAGTCTCGACCTGAACATAGAGGCGGCAACAAGCCTCAAGCTCCTCTTCCTGTGTCTCGGTTCCTACTGCTCTTTATAGGGAAGAGATACACACACACACACAGATTAACCACAGCTGGGGCTGATTAACCATCCCCACCAGCTGATGGCGATTAGACCTCATCCCGGCACTGTTCCCTAAACCACCCACCCACTCCATCCACTCTGCAGCTGCACTTAACCACACCACGCTGCCACAAGAAGTAAGTTAGCCCGATCTGCCAGACTGTCGTGAAGAGGCAGCTGAGCCTGAGGGAAAAGCTTGGGATTTAGTGGTTGAAGTATTTCCCAAACCTCACCTACGATCACAAGCTTTTGGGGGATGAGTTTTCTCCCCCGACATCCTGGAAGAGATCAGAGTAAAACTGCTGCTCGCTCCGGCTGACAGGAGCTGAAGTAGTTTAGGGCTCTCATGAGGATGCCTCCCTGGGTCAGACCCAAAACATGCTTGAGGGATAACATATCTGAGATGGCTTGAACCACCCAGGAGCTAGAGGACCTTGACTAGGTAGAGGGACATATGGATTAACTTGCTCAGCCTGCTGCCACGGCAACTATCCATAAAATGGATGGATGGCTTTATATATCTGTGTCTGTGTTTCTACATCAGATATAAAAATACATCTGATCCATGAGCATTAGAAATACTTTCCTGTGATACTGAATATCCTAATAAACGGATTGTTGTATCAGACCCTTAATGTGTGTAATTTACAATTTTATTAATTAAATTTGTCAAAATTACTTACAATCCTGCTACATAGACATCCCTGCCCCCAACAACCCCCACAGGAAAAAAAAAAGGGGAACCAGGATAAGGAAAAAAAAAAAAAAAGGGGGGAAAAGGGGGAGACAGAAGGACAGAGAGGATGGACAACAGGAGGTACAGAAGGACAGATTTTACAATCACAGGTTATGTTAATGACAGAGACAATAGATATGAATATGTATAGATATTCAGAGTGTATGAATATATGTATAGCACGATTCCATGATGGGCGATCCATCGGGAGGGCAGAGGCGAGGTGGGAGGAGGAGGAGGCGAGAGCAGGAGGCACAGGACAGTAGTCATGAGCAGGAATTTGACGGAACACCCAGACGATCCATCAGGCATGAGGATGCTATCTGAAGTCGAAAGTGGGAGAAAGAAGAGAACTTCAGGGAGAAAAGAGAAGAGGAGAAAGCATGACGAGAGAGAGAAAGATGAAAATTCATCCTTAAGGAGGAGAAAAAAGCAGGGTACTCAGTGCATCCGTCGGCTATAAGCCTATAGCATATAGCAGCATAAAGCCACCATATCAGGCTTCAGACCTGATTCAACTATAAGCTCTGTCAAAGAGGAAGGTCTTAAACTGAACTTCTTAAGAGAGGACTCTTGTCTGCCTCCGGACTGAAAATTGGAGACTGGTTCCATAAAGGAGCTTGATAAGAAAAGCTCTTAAAATTTTTAACTTCTTTCTCTCTAGACTAAAAAGTCCCATTTAGTAGTAGTAGCTCTCTAGTCTATGGGGCATAATGCGACAAGCTATTTAATATGATGGATCATATCAAAGGCTTTGTAGGTTAAAGAGAGAAAAGGATTGAGTGATTCTGATTTTACTGGGAGCTGGTGCAGAGCAGTTGCAGAGTGTGTTGAGTTTTTCAGTTTTAGCAGGAAGCTGCAGCTGAAAGCATTCTGGATCAACTGGATTAAGATTAGGAGAGCAGAGAGCAGCCTGAAGTTGAGTTAAATAAGTCCAGTAGCAGAAGCGAAAGGAATCAATTTTCTGCATTTTTTTTCACAAGATTTGCCTGATTTTGAAATTGATTTTTGAAATATTATGATGAATGATGAATTTGGTTTTTTTGATTTACGAGTTGGTTAAGAACCAAGTCCGATCAAAGAAGACGCCAGAGATCTTTTAGTGGTGTTGGATGCCAGGGCAATGCCGTCTACAGAATCCACATGTGAGATAATTCTCTTCTGTAGGGCTCCGATTAAAATTACTTCGGTTTTGTCTGAGTTTAACATCACGAAGTTGCAGGTCATCCATGTTTTTATGTCTTTAAGACATGCTTGAATTTTACTTTAATGTGTGTTGTGTTTCTGTGTCTTGTTGGTCTTGTTTGTTTTTCACAGAGAATGTCAGGTGAGGCACTGGTCCAAACACAAGAGAGCCTGTCAGCTCTATGCTGAGGTCACAGAGAAGATCCAGAGGGACCTGCTGGAGAACTGCTGACACCGAGATACTGTGGAAGCAGTCAGCAGAACAGATGGGAGGAACAGATCTGCATGGGCACAATCCAAATTTGGATTCCTATACATTTTAAATCGTTATTTTAACATGTTCTCAGTTACATAATTGTGTTGTTCCTTTTTGTTTTGTTTTGTTTGTTCAATAACCTTATGGTATATTGTTTTTGTGTGTCTTTGATTAAAAAAAGTGCTTCCCTTTTCATATTTACTCTCATTCAACAAAGTTGAGGAAAATTGACCTTCTTCATTACACAACGGCAACAAATAAAAGACTTGAATGACTCTCTCTTCCTGTCTTCTTGCCCATTGTTATTAAGAATGTGACCAGTACCGTTGGAGTCACCTATTTATAGCCTCACCATTGTATTTATATTTTAAACTAGAAATAAATATACGGCTAAAGCCAATCTTGATTTTTCTTTTTACTGACAGCAAGTCAGAAATCCAACCTTCAGTGTTAAGCAAGAAGAGGAGCCACACTTCCCCTTGAACTAGAGGCTCATCTTCCTTCGAAGTTCAGTGGTGTGAATGAAACGCATATCCATCACAGAGACAGCTGCCTCTGGACTCAGAAGCACCCCCTATGTGAAAGCATTCCGGATGTGGCTGCAGCTCATGATCATCTTACTGTTGCACGATAAGCTGCTTCCTTCTCCAACACAGTCTGACAAAACGAGAGATGCTCCGTATCTTGAGAGGCGCTCGGATTCCGCGGTGCCGCTGACGTTACCGGGACAAGTTGACGCGACCGGGACAAGTTGACGTTACCGGGACACGTTGAGGTTACGGGGACAAGTTGGCGCTGCGTCGCCGCGGTGACCGGCCGGCCTGCGATGAGATTCTTTCCAGAGATGTAGCCGCCGACGCGCTCCTCCGTTACTCGGAAGCCCCCGGAGTTTTTCTGCGTAAAGTTTTTTCTCCTCGGATGGAGGACGTTTGGAGACAAAGCGGCAGCTGCGAGACGGTTTCTCTCCACTGTGTTGGTAAACTACAGAAGATTTACTCTGAAGTTACAGACTTCATTTAGCACGCCTGTTGTTCGGAACTAAACTTTTTAGTTTTCATAGTCCGAGCACTCATAATTGTTTTACTGGAAGGAATGACTTAACTCGTGTTTAAGGCGCAGAGAAGTCATCTGATACATTAACATGTTAAAGTAGTTTGGTTTACAGGCTGGTTACTTTCATGCGCGGCTTTACTTATGACTGTAATAGAAACATATTAGTTACCTTGTTTCATATGGAGGAAGCCAATATTATGTATAATAAACTAAGTAGTCATTTTCAAAATGTGGTTACTAAACCAGCGTATAGAAAAGAGTATGTTCATAAAATGTCTGAAATCTGCTGTTTGAAAACAGCCTAAACTAAACAAACATAGTATAAAAGGATACTCTTATGTAACGAAATACATGTACCCTTTGCAATGTAACGTTACGTAAGTACAGTTTACTTGGTTATTTCCATTATATGCTACTAAGTTTAGCCTATAATACATGACAAAAGTGAAATATTGTACTTTTTACTGCATTTATTTGACATCTGTACAGAATAAGATTGGTTTATAAAATATGGTTTATTGATACAAAACAATCTGCCTAACAGTATACATTTGTTTAAATCAAAACGGTCTCCACCTTGACAGGCTTTAACATTAACATGCTGTTTACATCTTGAACCATCAGCAATCATAATCCAATAATATAAAACGTGAATACAAGTAGGCTACATTTAACCACTATACCGTTGTACTTTTAGTTGGGTAACATTGTTAATAGTATTTGTACTTGTAGTTGAATCTTTTTATATTGGGGCTTTGCTACATGAATATATTTTTATTTAATCCTTATCGATCAGGAAATTGTTGATATTTAGTTTTCATTTTTTGAATAGAGATCTGAGAACAAGGATTATTCACAATAATGATCCTTTAGTTTTCAGTGCGATGAAGCAGTCTCAAGTTTTGATTTAAATAGATCTTAAATTGAAATATAATCTTATAATGTCATGATCACATTGTTTCAGGCTTTGAAATGTCGTCCCAGTGTGTTATCGTGTGTTTTTCTGTCCGACAGTGACAATGGAGGCAGCCGGCTCTGAATGACACAATGTCTTGGGGCGAGTTCATCGAGCTCCGTGACCTGAGGTCGGACAGAGAGCAGATAGAGTTGATCGAGAGCGCACATTCGCCCTGCTCACCTCCACGCCTGGAGAGAGCCAACGCCCTGAGGATCAGCCCGGGGAAGGTGCCAGACCTTCTGAGCCGGGCAGGGATCATCAGAGTCCTGAGCAGCACCCAGGACCCCCAGCTCCCCGAGGAGAAGGGCGAGGGACACGACTTCCAGCCCTGCAGCCACGCTCAGCCCACATGGTGTGACCTGTGTGGAGACTTCATCTGGGGCCTGTACAAGCAGAGCCTGCGGTGTGTCAGTGAGTATAGTGGTTTGTGCACATAGGTGCGTGCATGTGTGATTTACAGGAGCAGAAGTTATAGCACGACTGAGGAGGAAAATGGCTCAAACAGGGAAAAATGTTCATCAACTGAAACACACTGAAATCTAGCTGTGGTTTATGTAAAGCATTAAGTGTGCAGGAAGGAAAACACTTTCTGACAGTGATCTAAATATTAAACCGCAGTTAAGTCACAAAGAAAGAGTGACACAAATATAGAAGTTTTACATTCATAAGTGGAACTGTTTTGAACATAGATTTGTTTTCCACTTCAAATATGTAAATACTCACACCTAGTTGCAATGCATCAGTGATCATAACATAAGAAAAATAAAAAGCAACAAAATATCATTTTTCTTTGCTAGAATTTGATAGAAGATCAGTCATCTGACATTTTGTTTGTTTAATGCCACCCAATATAACTGTTCCACCATAAAGTATACCTTTATGATGTGTATATAATGCTCAGTTGTTAGTGCCATGAACAGTAATGTGTAATTTTAATGATATAGTATGTTTATAATTGAGGTCATAGTTTATAAAGGTGCTGTAGAACTGAGCTGCATTATATATTTAGTGGTATTTCTAATATTCTGCCTCCGTATGTATAAAAATGAAAAAGGAACAAATAGATACCTCTCATCATGTTGTCCAGTATAACACCACTGTGGCGTGATTACGCTCAGCTGTGGAGGTGTGTGTGGGAGTGGCTCAGGGAACAGGTGCCGGGAAGAGGCCTAATTGGCCTCAGCTGTATGGTGATTGTCTCTCTCTCTATATTAGATGCAAGGGAGATTGAGACTGGCAGGGCAGAGCGACAACTAAAGTATCTTGCCAAACATGACAACAAGTGTGCTCATTCCTTGGTGTTTGGGGAAAAAACCCAGGGATTGTGACCGGAGCCCAACGTGGGGCCCCTTCAAGTAAAAGTGCTGATATAGGAGAAAGAGTCAATCACCCTGATTCCCTACAGCTGAGGCCAATTAGGCCTCTTCCTGGCACTTGTTCCATGAGCCACTCCCCCACACACCTCCACAGCTGAGCGTAATCATGCCCCAGCCACCACAACCACCTTTAACCACAACCTCAATAATAAACACACATTTTAATGTACACATCTACAACCATGCCAACAGAAATGCATGGGAAATCAAACGTAAAGGTACTGCAATAACCAGAAATGGCCAGAGGATCTCACATAAAGAACTTTCCATTCCACCCAATTATCCAAACTGCCTATTCTATTTAGGGTTGCGGAGTCACTGGAGCCGATGCAAGCCGACATTTGGTGAAGGCAGGGTTCACCCTGGACAGGTCGCCAGTTTATCGCAGGGCACATATAGAAACATACCACCATTCACATACACACCTACGGGCAATTTAAAGTCTTCAATTAACCGGAGCTGCATGTCTTTGGACTGTGGGAGGAAGCTGAAGAACCCAGAGGGAACCCACCCTGCCACAGGGAGAACATGTAAACTCCACACAATACGACCGCCTAGGATCGGAGATCAAAGGCTGACCCCTCTTGCTGTAAAGTGACTGTGCTATGAGCCACGACACCACCGTGCAGCCCCCCCTTGAGAACGATTCTCTCCAATACTATCACATGCATGCTAACTGCAGACAATGTATGTGTTTGGCAGTGTGTGTGTGTGTGTGTGTGTGTGTATAAACCTGTGACTTTCTACACTTACAGATTGTAGATTCACGTGCCACTACCGCTGTCGGGCTCTGATCCAGTTGGACTGCAGCTGGGACAGAGGCTCTGCGGCTGACCACACATTTGTAGTGGAGCACACCATAGAGACAGACACCAATGTGGTAAAGGACCTTTTGTATTTGGCATTATGACTGGCCTGGTATTCTCTGGTTACGCAGCCATGCTCTCAATCAAAGATCACAACATCAAGAAGTTGTCGCCATAATGTTATGGTTACCATTAAAAATGAGACAACCAGCCGCTGCTTTGCATGTTACATTACGCGCTACCTGATACGTCTGCTGGACTGCTTTTAAGGAACAACACAAAATGTTTCAAGGTCAAAAATGGGAACCATTTTACATGGATATAAAGACACAGCGTCAATCCAGTTCCACTTACTGCAAATTGGGGAAGTTTGTTATTGCTGAGGAACACAAAACGGGACAGGTAACATCTTTTGCACGATCTGGTTCAGTTTATTTAAGGGCTGCAGTGAAACATCAGTCCCTGAGAAAGCTGTTCCCCCCCGACTGTGGTATACATTTAAGAAAACATACTCAACAACAGGCTTTTTTTGCATGATTCTCCTTTACCATGTACCATAAAATGTTTCACTTTAATAGTAGAGTTACATGTTTTAGTTGTGCCTTTGCTTTGTTTATTATAGGGGCATAACAAGTGCCAAAAACATTGTACCATACTCTTTTCAGATAAACAGAGAGATAAAGTTATGTCTTAACGGCTCTTAAATCTTACTAGAAGACTCCACACTGGGCTTTTCTCTGCCACATTGTTATTCATAAAGAGGGGAGTCAAGGCTACAGGCCCATAGTCGTTCAAGGCAGCTGGGTTTGGTCTCTTGGTAACAGGGGGTTTATTCCCTCTCTATTCAACACATGTTGCTTATTAAAGGATGTCTGGAATGTAAAAACTTCAGCACAGTATGAACAGTATGATGCCATTGCTAGATATTGTCTTGGTGCTTGGGTTTTTGTGTGCACAGGCCTTTTACTCAGACGTTTTCACTTGACAACGCAGGAGAAAGTACAGGTGGAACTAACAGACCATTGGTCATGGCTCCGTTACAGTTGTGTGGACCAGAAAGCAGTGCCAGGGAGTCAGCATGCGAAGTACCAGAGACAGAATTGATGTCATTAAAAAACACCTGTGTTCGTCCTCCTATGACCTAAAACATCTGCAATGAATACCGTACCACAAAATCAGAGATGGTTCAATCAGAGTTTAATGTGAGAACGGCAGGACAGTTTCTGGGCGGAGCAGTCCACATATGTGTCACGACTCAAAAACAGGACCCAAGAGCACGACTCCAAAGTTCAGGGCAATCAAAAGGGTTTATTTAAACATAAAAAAATTGCAAAAAAACAAAGTACAACTTAAAGTTGGTGCTGAGCAGGAAACTAAGATTGGGTTTAGATCAAACAGAAAATTACAGCTATGCTGGGAAAAAGACTTGGTCAAAGTATAAACAAAATCACAACTATGCTGGAAACTGCAAACCAGGACAAAAGACTACACTAACATGAACAACAATTACTTAGACTAGACGATCTGACACAAGACACAGGTAGACACAGGCTTAAAATACATGAGGAAATGGGGAACAGGTGGACACAATCAGGGGTGGAACAGGCAATCACATTAACGAGGAAACACCGGGGCAGGAAATAAAGTTTATGAAACGAGAGAGGACAGTTACTACAAAATAAAAGCGGACATGGAAAACAGGACTAAAACCTAAAACTTAACATAACCGACGAGACATGACAATATGTGAACTCCTAACTTCACACGAGGAGGCTCCAAAGTAGTTCCTGCCATACAAGTTGGCCAGTGCTTGTGCTAGTGTCTAAAAAGATATGACCAACTCCTCAGCATGTGAGAATAACACTGAGGATAGTTTACAAATGTCTCCACCAGTTGGACACATGCCTTTAGTGTTTATGTTCTCTGTGTTATTACTTGAACCAATTAAAATGGCAAACTGTTCCAGATGAACAAAGGAACAAAATTGATTGTTTATCCGTCTCGAAGTTATAGCTTTAAATGCAGAAATGAAAGACAATTTGATCAACTTATCTGCCTTTTCTCAGTACAGAGTCTTTAGTCATCTTTAGTCAAATTATAGTATTGGTTTGCCTGATGGTTAAAAAGGAGTTCATGTTGCAGCATACTGAAAAATAGGGATTCGTAGGGTTTTTTTTCAGCTGAAATGTACAACTTGAAACACACTAACACACAAAAACTTATTTTCTGTTGAGTACTGATCTGATACCAGAGCTGTCTTTTTCCCGAAGTTAAAATCTGTTTATCTCATTCAGTGGAATTCATTTTTATTAACAGGATAATTGTGGTGGCACAAAAACAAGTGTGTTAAATTCACTGCTCTTTTGCCCCCCTGACCAACTGTCCAAAACTCCAAAAGAGATAACTAGTTTTCAGTCACAATTGGAACTTGGGAGCTGGAGTAATTTTACAATAACTCAAGTACCACTTGAAGGTAGCATAATGAAGGATCCTGATGAGTTGCATTCTGAGAATTCAGTTTAAACACTACTTGGCACTGAAAGTTAGGACATCTCGGCCTCTGAGGCTTAATTATGTTTTATTGTTTGCCTTTCTCTTCCTTTAGTTCCCTGGTTGTATGGAAATCTGATCCTAGTTTTCTATTGATCGATTTAATGTCTATCAATAAAATAGAATATTATCGATTTAATGTCAACATGTAAAACTGAAAGCAAAACATCCATATCAATTAAGTGATCTTGTTTGCATATGGTGACATTTAGGGGGATTTGGGGTTGTCTCCCTCTTTTCCCGAGAGAAAACATGGTTTCTACCACTAAAATGTCAGCGAGCTTGGCCGTCTACACTCTAGGTTTTATGTCTGGGGCTTATAAATTCAACATATTTACATGCAGCTCGTACATTGAAGAATAAAAAGGTTTACACGCTGTCTCTGGCCGCGTGTGACCAGACCATAGACTGTGGGACGAGGCCGACCTCTTATCACATGACACACTCAGCGGGGGGATCAACCGTGGGAGAGGCGGCAAAAGGAAGGGGGAGGAGGGGGATGAGGTCGTTGGCATTTCCCCTCGCTGTCCAATCGTGACCGGCTTCGGTGGGTTGTGTATTTTCCAAACCCGGCTTAACGGACCTGGGTGGGGCCTCGGCGAGGGGAAGGAAGCGAGGCAGCTAGGGCGGGTGCCTGAACGCATCCTGTTTCACACAGACTGAGTTTGTACAGTGGAAACGTGGCCGGGTTGAAGTTAGAAGAAGACGAAAAGATAGTAGTATTTGTTCGATTAGACAGTTGTTATCAAGGCGTAACAGAGATACTTCGTCCTAGAGAGATTAGTTCACCGTTATTCAGAACATTTCAGTCAGGCTTCAGTATCGCTCGGTTTTTGTTTTGAGAGAACTTAGTGTAAGTTAATTTCACACTTTCAGTCTTCATATCTTAAGTTCCGGCTGTTGACTTTAGTGCTAAAAGGCTTTACCGGTAGTCAGCATGACAAACGCGGCTAGCAGCTCGGAGAAAACTCTCTCCTTCGAGATGACCTGGGGCAGCTCCACCAGCAGCGGCTACTGCAGCGAGGAGGAGTCCGACTCCGAGTTCGAGCAGTACTTCACCGCCCGGACGTCGTTCTTCCCCCAAACCGGGAAAGATAACGTTAATGCTGACGTAAAGAAGGTGAGATGTAAACTCCAAAAACTCGTTAAGTTAGAGTAAAAATAAAAGGTCCTGTCGTCAGTGTAAAAAGGAGAAGTGAGAACACAAATATGGTGACGTGGTGGTTCGTCTTAGCTAACTTTTCTGTCGCGCTATTTGAGGAGTCTTCTCTTTTTTTGACCGTTTTTCTGCCTACATTGGGTATATTATTTATGTGTTTAGGAGTTAAATGCAATTGTTTGTTGTTTAAGGGCAATCCAGCAGAGATGATGCTTGCCAAGTGAGTTTACCGGTTAAGGGTGGAGCTTTGGTTCTTCCAGTTTTGAGTAAGACTTGAGACTTATAATAGACAATGGATTGAGAACCTATATTAAAAGGCTTGTCAGTACTGGTGGAATAGTCGCAATCCAGTTGTGCATCTTTATAATTGTGTCAAAGCACACCCACAGTTGAACTCTTGCAGAGAACAACTCAAATGTCATGTTTTGTGACGCACACCGGCTTCTCAAGTTTCCAGCCTAACGCCCACCATTCATTGACTATTCAAGGTTCTCGTACTTATTTCTCAATCACAGATGATTCATGTGTTGTTTTGGATTTGTTATTTTTTTCTTTTCCTTGAGTCACCCACGCCCACTCAGCTTTCGGCTTTCTTTATTGTAAAACAGATGTTTATTGGAAAAATCTGTGATATTTATCCTTTTGTGTCTCTGTGCAGAAGCCATTTTTATTCATGTTGACACTGTCAACTCTGTTTTTGATATGACACTCCTTTGGTGGACCTGTTGAAATGCTGCTGTTGCACATGTTGTTCCTCAACCTGGCCCACATATTGATTAATTTACTAGTTATATGCACTTGAGTCTGCAATCTGCATGAGTATTGCCACTGTTGATCTTGTTCTGCTGACGTTGATTTATAAGCTACCCAGCTCATTTACAGCTTGCAACTTTGCCCGGTTTGTTTTTCATCAGACAATCCATAATAATATAGAAAGGCACGGTATAGTTGGATACACTTTCACAATATTTTGAGGGTAACAGAAACTCAAGCAGTAGTGCTTGTTTGTAATAACGGAGAAATCTGCGTTTGTGTCAATGCAGCGTCCACAGATACTGAATATTGATTTTATCCTATGAACTTCAAGGAATGAGATGGAGCACAGTGTGGAAAATAAATTATTGCTGCGTCGAAGTTCTGTTATAAAAATGTTATACAGGAAATACCTATTGGTCAGTTCACTCAGGAAAAGCCCTAACTGAGATGATGGTCATGCAGATGGTGAAAGCCAAATGTGCATGACTGAAACATGACTGTGATAGTGCGGTTGATGAGGCAGCTGACTTCACAGGATGTGTCTCTGAAACACAGGAGGGCTTTGTCTCTCCCACTTGGGAAAGCCGGAGAGGGGAGGCTATTTATACATGATTACCAAGTTGAAGAATGCGATGCAGAACCGTTTGTCTGCACTCATTACTAACAGCTGCAAGTTGCACATAGCCCTCCTTCCTCTAGCCCTCCTTCCTCTAGGCCGAGGAGTCGGAGCAGTCGGACAGGATTGGCTAGAACTGACATCATCGTTTTCACCCTTTGCTGCGTTGTCAGGAAGTTGAGGCTGATGCAACTGGTGCTCTGCTAGAAATACCGTTGGCCGAACAGGAAGTCAATTCACAACAGCTTTACCAAAGTTTGCCTTTTTGTAATCTTCCTCTGGACAATATTAGTTTTGGAAGAGGAACTTATTTCAATCAAATGTGGGATCACGCCATTGTTGCTTTTACATGATAGTGTCAAACCTTCTTCAACCTTTCTCGATTCCTAAAAACTTATTTTGAGACATACAATGTTTTAATACAACAGCAGTATTTGTAAACAAGATCTTTCCCCTTTTTAAAAGTCCAATCCTCACTCAAGAGGGTCTTCAACACATCTTTTATGTGTTTGGGATTGGTACAAAAGTGTAAGTTGGACACAATGCTTGTAATTGTTACAAAACATGACATGTTTTAAGGACGTAATGCACAACTAAACTGTATCCGGTGTTCATTCGTGTACCAGTGGCTTTCCTCTGGCCATATTTGTGGTTTGGAGATGAGCCCTGCCACCTGGTGGTTTAACACTGTAACTCCTCACTGTGCCCTCCAGGATGAACACATTAAATGGGTAAAGCAAGAGTTGACAACTGTAGATACTCAGCAGAAGGTGAAGGAATACAACGCTCAAATCAACAGCAATCTGTTCATGAACATGGTGAGTAGTGATGATTGACTACAAATGCATGCATTTTTTAAAGCGACAGGGTTTTTCATTCAGTGAAACATTTTTTACTTTACTCAACAGAACAAGGATGGCTCCTACACTGGCTTTATAAAAGTGCAGTTCAAGTTGGCCCGTCCTGTGTCAGTTCCACCTCCGAAGAAAGGGGTTCAAGATGCTGGACGGAGGAAGGCCAGCGGCGTTAAGCGTCGCACCTCTTTCTACCTGCCAAAGGATGCATCCAAGCATCTGCATATCAGCTCACGCACTTCTGCTCGAGAGGTCATCGAGGTTTTGTTGAAAAAGTTTACTGTGATTGACAATCCTGCCAAGTTTGCCCTGTTTGAGCGTAGCGAGCGTCATGACCAAGGTATCACTCCACTTCGTTATGTTTACACATTGACCTTCTGCAGTGTTTTTAAACCAAAATGTGCAACTTGAGTTTTTTCCCCCTGCTCTTTCAGTTTATGTTCGCAAGGTGTCTGACGATGAGAGTCCCTTGCGCCTTCGTCTGTGTTCTGGGCCCAATGAGAAAGTCCTCAGCTTTGTTCTGAAAGAGAATGAAACTGGAGAAGTCAATGTGAGTGAAACATGAATTTCAGAATATGGGACAGGGCATGTGTTGAGTTTACCAGTGGTTCTCAAATGGGGCTACTTGTACCCCTGGTGGTACGTGAAGCCACTCCAGGGGGCATGTGAGATCAACATTTTTTATTTATTTAAAATTGGCATCCATTAAAAAATCCTTTAAAATAGTTATTTAAGAAATATCCAATCAAATAGAAGTTTCAGTTTATAAACTGAATTGTATATATTCTATATTAAATCAGACATTAAAGTGGCACAGCGCTGTCCATTACATCTTTTTTTCAACCAAAAATAATTTGCACTGGTTCGGGGGTAAATATTACATCACTGGAAAACAGTTGAGAACCACTGGTTTAGACACTACTTATTATTTTTTTATGTTCTTGCAGTGGCATGCCTTCTCCATGCCCGAGTTGAAGAACTTCCAGCGCATGCTGCAGCGTGAAGAGGAGGAGCACGTCAAGCAGATAGTGCGGCGCTACGCTCTGGCCCGTACTAAGATGCAGGAGGCTCTGGCTGGCTCGACCCCCGGCTGAGACGACTCCGCGCTCGGGCGGGTTAAACGTGCACGTCTTGGCTGGACAATCTCCTGAAGATGACCAGTCACCGCTGCATCCGAAGATCCCAGATAATACAACTCTAAACGCCTCTTGGGTGAACGAGAGAGTGAGACAGGGCGCAAGACGATGAGAGAGAGAGAGCTAGCGCGAATGTGCGTGTGAAATGATGCAAGAGATGAGAAGTGCCGTACACCTGGAGAGTCTGATGTGCCTGAGAGATTGAGTTGAGAGAAACGACACTGGCAGATGAGGCAGTGGTTTTATCCAGTAATGTACCTCAGCTGTGTCACTTTAACTTTGAAGAAAATGTCAGGGAGTTATTTGTTGCTGCATTTTTTGGGTTTAAAAATGTGATTAATATACATTTGTAGATGCAGTGCTAAAGTTAAACCCCATGTTGTAATTGAGCTGATAATTACACATCTGGAAGTAGAATTGCTTTTTATTTTTCCAGATTACAAATTTGGTAAAATGTCCAATCATGACATTAGTGCCAAATTTGGAGGAACCTAATCTGGTCTTTGAACAACCTAACCATGAAAACCCATAACTTCCACATTGACATTATTTTAGCATATTAGAAAGTTAAATACACATTATTGGCTGAAGAGTATTTGGATTTTCATTTGACCGAGTCAAAAATCTGCCGTGTCCTCTCGACACCCCTGATGGGTGCAACTCTATTTATTATTTTACGGTCAAATTGTGAATTTGACTGATGTATGGACATTTGTATGCAACTATGAATGTCAGAGAGTGCAGTGTCACTGGTTGACTGGAACCTTGGATGAATATTGGTATACATGTGTTTCACTGAAAGCTGTTTGTCTTTCCTTCATATCTTTGTTTTTTTCTGTCCTTTTTTCAGAAAGTATTTGTCTATAGTTCTTCACTCCACTATCATTGTATCCGGCTTTACACGTTTTACATGTTGAAACTACAATTCAAAATGTGACAAATATGCACGTTAAGTAAATAATTCCCCAGTTCAAATAAGTTTCTGTATTTCTTGGATATCACAAAAGTTTAAATATGCCCTGTAGATGTAAACAAAACCCGAACCCCATAGAATTGAATGCATGTGACCATCATTCAGATGACCGTCTCACAGTAGAAAGCACAATGACGTCCTCTCGCTGTCGGTCCCGCTTGTGTCCGATCAGCTGATCGCCATCCTAAGGACCAAAACAAGCTAACGCTAGCTTTACGTAGCCGGGGATAAAAGTTATGAAAGCACATGACGATTTAATTCTGTATTATAAGGTAAGATAATGGGTAGAAAAACCTAAACCGCGTTTGTCAGTATAGGGCCCGAATTATTTCGTGTTTGTCTGGGAGGCGTCGCTGCTTCGGCTGGTTGACGCGGAGCTGCTGGAGCTAACCTGCGTCAGCGGCGGAAGTTAACCGGCTAACTCGCCTAAATGTGCGTTAGCTTCAGCTAGCTTACGTGTTGTTAGCTACACTGGCCCAATACTCAGCTTTTGCTTTATGAGACATGTTCTTTGCATTAAGGAAAAACGGACGGTTGATGTTATACTCTAACATGGCAATGTAAATAACGTTAAGAACCAGATTAGCTCGCGTTCAAGGTTCGGTAGTCTTATAGTGCGCTAACTTCATGTGAAGCTAGCGTCAGGGAACGGTGACAATGTAACGTTAGCTCCGACATAGCCTCGTTGAGTGAATCGATTCATACTTTATCAAGTATCATATTGATAATAGCTGTGCATTAAGTAGTAGTGTACGAGCCATTCATCAATATATTATGTTCTCCGTGTCACACGTCACTTGCTCAATTATAAACAGTGTGTTACAACAGGCAGCTGAGTTAGTGACCACACGACTACCTGAATACCAGGCAGTCAAGTCTGATGTGTGTGTGTTTTTCTTCTCAGATCCTGGCTTTGATAAGGAAGTGAGAGCGTCTGGCCACCAACCAGATTGAAAACATTAATTGGAGACTAACTATGTATTATCTCTGAGAATGGGAGGAAGTGGGTCCAAAGCCAAAGGTGTCTGGCCTTTCTCAGGCAATGGCGTCGGAGGGGATTCAGCCAGTGATGGAAGCGAGCAGTCTGTGGCTCGCCTCAAAGGTTCCAGAAATGCCACACCGTTTGTTTTTACCAGGAGGAGGTAAATAATACATGATTGGAAAATGGTAAAAGTTTGCTTCACCCAAATCACAACTTATTTTCCTGAATACAAAAAAAGTAAAACATGTTTTGTGGTTTGACGTTAAAATATCGGTCTCATGGTGGATGGAACTGGGGACACTGGGATTCATGGTCGGCACCCTAAACCCTACTTAACCTGGACGCCTCAGATAGAAATAGTGGATGATACTGAGTTTTAGTCAGAGGCAGAGCTGTTAAACGTATCAACTTTATTCATCCTGAGCAGGGCAATTAAAAACAGTCAACAGCAGAGCACAACTAAGAACACAAAACGATACAATACATTTGTAAAATACTTGACATTGTATAGTAACAGCTACAACTGCTAGTTGTAAAGGTCAGTATCTCAAAACCTCTCCACATTAAACTTAGCTTAGAGGTATGTGAGAAAATATAAGATGGTGTTAGTTTTTAGGTTAAACTGAGCAATTTTCCATCTCCTGACTTGTGGTTTTAGACTGATGTTGACTTACTGTATTGGCAGTTCTTTGTACTACGACGAGGACGGCGACCTGGCCCATGAGTTCTACGAAGAGACGGTGGTGACAAAAAACGGAAGAAAAAAGTCCAAGTTGAAGAGGATTCAGAAAAATCTGATCCCACAGGTGAGCGAGAGCCACATTTCGACCATGCTGATCTAAATGAAGGATGTTCCGAATGATTTGTTGATTTTAATATGTATGTATTTATTTTCTAGGGAATTGTGAAGCTTGACCACCCCTGTATACATGTAGATTTCCCCGTGGTCCTCTGTGAGGTGGTAAAAGTTGTGCAGGACTGATCTACTATGAAGTGCAGCAACTGGTCCTCTTCCCAGAGCAACTTTTTGTCCCAGGGTCAAAGCATCAAAGTCAAGACTGCAGCCGTGGTCCGGAGAGCAAAAGGAAGATTCAAACTGTCGTATAAAACTGATATACTGAATGAAATGTTATACATTTGAATTCAACTTTGGTCAGAGGGTGCCCTGTTCAAAAAAATCCATATTTTGATATTCACAGAAATAGCGTTGGTCCAGGTTGTGTGTCCGCTACCCAGCTGATATGTAAGCAGTCTTTGAGAATACATCAAATTAAGTTGTATTTCTCCTTGATGTGAAAAGGCGTTAACGGTTTATGCCTTCTGTGACACGTAGAGTGAAACTGTGTCTGTCTTTGTGTGTACATGTGTGCACTTAGGTTTGTTTGATTGAGTGTGTTTGAGACCGGGACGTAAGATTTAGTTACAGGGTAGAATATTGAAGGATTGTGAAATGTATTATATATATATATATATATGGTCATGTTCTGTATTGTCACGTCTGAGACTGTCTCAGTAACCGGAGCTCAGACCTGCACTAGTGAACATAATGTACTGTAAATAATATAAGATTTCTTAGTTGGAAATACTTGAATAAATGGATCTGGACTCAATACCTTTTCTATTATGTTGGCTATTGTCTCTTATTAATATTGAGATATGTAAAATAACACTATAATTTTGTTTACATCTTAGGAAGGGAAAGCATATTTCCTTTCTTTACAAAAGTTCGATTAGAAAATGTAAACCACTCTTGGATTGAACAAACCAGGTAAAATGTGTTTATTAGAGTGATTTACAGTTGCTGGCAGGTATATTTTGTTACCTTTGAGCAGACCCACACAACCTGTTTCCCGGTTTACATTCATATTTAATGCACAAATATGAAAGTTGTATCAATTTCAAACCATTTTCACAAAAGAAGTAACGGTTGCCAACTACACAAAGAGCCGCAGTTTTAGAAAACTCACTGCTCTGCACAATAACTTCAGTTTGCTGGAAATGAATGGACACGTTGAGATCGCATTCAGTCAAGTGGTCACTTTGAAAAAATGTCAGCAATTCCACGACAGCTGTAATTATAACCCTGATATCTCCAGTTATTTTTAGCGTTTCCTCAATACCTTCTTGAATTTCCTTGCTAATCCGTACGGCTGTTGTGTGCAACTAAAGCCATATGTGATGTATTTATACCTAGTTATTATGCAAAGATAGAGATAATTACAATACATTTCCATCTCCACAACATGTAAGGTAATCCACCTCTAGATGGCAGCAAAAATCTATACCTGTACTAACTCAAATTATATTAGGTGTACACAAGATTGAATTAAATGTTGCTTGACCGTCACGCTGAAAGACTCCAAGCGTGACCAGCTAAGTCTTCTGTTTCCAGCTGGCAGAATGTGAAACTTTTAAAGCAATGTAAACACATTCAGGCATATCTGACAAATCCCCACGATAGATGGGGCAGGACTTCCTTTGGATTCATTCTCTTGCATCTGCAATTGTGTGGAATGTAGTTGGGTGTGTCCCTTTGATGTGCTTCCTCTCCACTGGTCTCTGATGTTTTGCTACAAGTACAGCAAGTATTATAAGGAAGAACCCCTTTCACAAAAAGCCATGAAAAAAAGACAAAATGATTATGAGACTATAACGCTCCGCTGATCTTGACAATGTGTTTGGTGATGTAAACAGGGTGTTTTATGAAAGGGATACATTGTCCATGTGACGGGCTGGGAGATATAGTCATTCTAAATGATCAGCAGGCTTTAAAAAGATGTAAAACATGCTTTGAATTATAAAAAATAGAAGAGATATCTGGTTTTCTCAGGGATCACGAATGATACTGCAGCGTTTGAAGTAAAACAGCAGTCTAGACAGTTTTTATCTCTATCCACAGTTGGATCATGTTACTGAGGAATAATGGGATCACACACACGGTGCTTGTAACGAACAGAGTTGATGTAAGATAAGAAATAATGATGGTGCAGTGGAATAACAGTATGCTTTTCAGGGCCTTATAGTTCACATAGCTACTTTTCCTCACATACAAATGAGGTGTTTTGGATCTTGTTTTTGGTCAGTGCAATCAGGGTAATGAGGTAGTAAACTTTTATTAAAGTCAAACCCAAGAAATTTATTATAACCCAGTTTTACAATTCCCACGATTACCCAAATGCATCGCAAAGCATTAAGTGTTTGGGCCCCAAAGTGAAGGTGGCAGGGCGTGCTTCCAGTTTCCCTGCCATTGTGTTTTGCTTCCTGACGGTCCCTGAGTTCTGCTGATGTAATGTTCAGGAGGCAGAGGTCAAAGGCAAGCTGAAATGAGGGAAACCAAAGCCATGCCTTTGTTCCTTTCCCTCCCCTCTTCATTCACAGAGCTTGTTCATGCTCTACATTTTCCTTAAACACACAGAAAGAGTAACATGGTGAGGTGAGTCAGCAAAGCTCGGAAAACAAACAGCGGAACGGGCTGTGACCGGAAAGCATCTCCCTTCCAGGCCGTGACCTCGCCCCACAACCATGTGCTAAGGGATGCTTCAGCTCACGAGTATCCGCAAAGATTAGGTCTGATTTTCAGAGTAACACCGTTACTGACAGGAACACGTTTGACAGCTCTCCAAACTCAGATTTCCTTCTTCCAATTTACACAGAGTTTGAAAACTGATGTGTCACTACCCTCTTCTCCCATGTTCGCCATCCCTCAAGTCTAAGCCTGGCTGAGCACCGTCTTATCTGCTGTTCTTGGCAACAGGATGGCATGTGGTACTTGGTTACTTCACTGAGCCCTTGCCAGTGGCTGTCATCACATGCCTCGGGCAGCAGGGACATCTGCATACCAGATGCCCCTGTCTGAAGTGTGCTCTGAGAATTGGTGGAAAAAAACATTAAAATCACTTCACTCAAGTAGCAACACAAAGATGTTAAAGAAGCATGTTAAGTAACACACGCTGTATTCAGGATTTAACTTTTGAAATATCGAGGACCCATTATGAATACCTATTACATCGTGAAGTGACGCTGTAATGTATGTATGAATTTTACTGCTGTAATACAAGTAAGCACATTCATTCAAGTATATTTCACCAAGTCCTAATGTTTATTCTATTTTATACCAGAGCCATACTATGTTTCAAAAGCACATGTACTTGTACTATATTTATAGAGAACTGAAATTGCTTTGCATATTTAGATTTGTTTCTGATAAAACCTATAAATAGGACATATCTTGTTAAAGCTGAAACAACCAAACCGTATTTAAAAAGTAGCTCAAATGTGATGCCTTGCCCAGCTACAACCTTAAAATGAGCCACGGTGGTGCTAGTGTACTGCAAAAATGAAAAAAGTACATCACACAGTAAATACAGCTATTACATAAACGAAGAGTGCAGTAAAAGCTTCTTAAAAACATTTTTAAATCATCTGCTTAATATAAACAATGGGATCATAGTGAACACTTTGAACAACTCCTCTTGCTTTAAAGCTATAACAGACTACTTGTGTTTCTTAAACTACTATAAAGTAAATGTCGTAGTATTCATAAGCTATATTTGATTATAACGGAGCGGAAAGGTCACGGGAGCACAGTGGTCATTTGTGGGCATGCTCTTATTTTTAGGGATGTGGCCAATGGCCCCCGCTGTGACCTTCTATGAGTCTTGACTTTGTTCTTTACAGTATATTCGTTTCATGGTGTCGGCGGAGAACTTATTCGGAGAAAGTATTCGCGCCGCCGCGAGAAAACTTAACAAAGCACCAATAAATCAAAGCGTCGGTTCTGTTGCCTGAGGTTAACGAGTCGAGTTGAGGTAAAGAAGCATGTGGCTGTAACACAAGACACGCTAACGGAGCTGCTGGGATGTCCGGTTGGTTTCGCCACACCCCCCACCCCCCTTTTTCTGGACATGAATGGAACATCCTGAAAGTGGTTTGGCTCGCGGCGCAACAGAGTTGCAACTGACAACATCGCAGGGGGCAACTTCTCTTCACTTCGCCGACAGACAGCAGACGTTGTGAGACACCGACCTACTGCTGGTTCCGTTGTTCATTCACCTCGCCGTAGTTTTCTTACTTAAAAGCAAGGTTCATTTTGAATTTGTCCAATTTCTTTTGAGGGGACACACACACACAAAACCGCGACTTGAAGTCGCAGGCTTCTGTTTTTGGGAATGCTTCCTCAGTTTGCTAGCAAGGTAAGTCTGTCCAGCTGCTGCGAGGCTGAGTAACTTTGCTGTTGATTTGGCGTCATTCATTGCTAAAAATAAATACTAGAACTGTACTTTAGTTGAAGCCAGCTTATAGTAACTATAACGGAAGGAGTTGGGAGAGCATTAGGAACTCGCACATATAATGATATATGTAAAAGATGATTCATTTGTTTTATAGACGAAAACCAGCTTGATTTTGAGTTTTCTCATTATTTTTCAAAGCTGGGTTTGAAAATGAAAAAGAAAAGACAAGTTGCACAACAGTAGACTGTCACTTTCTGTCAGGTGATATAATGTAAAGGTCCAGATTCTCTGTACATAACTAAGATGCTTTCAATGCATTAAAACCCCAAACACATCTCCAGGTTCTTGCCATTATCTACACGACCTCACAGTTTGTGATTTGAAGCATTGGCTTTCTTTAAAGCATCGCCAATAAAGACTTTAATTATCCTTTTGAGTGGCTAACTTAATGAAGGAATGTAATGACTGCTACTTATTTGAAAATACTAAATTTCCATTTCCTCTGAACCTTGTAGAGCAGACAGCGACAGTCCTGTTTGTCAATTGACATCTGAAGACATGTTGTCCTGGACTCTGCCTCACTGGAAAGTACTGCTGCTGATTGTGCTGCTGTGGGACTGCATATGTGCCTCAGGACTCAAACCCACGAGATTGCCACTGTATTCACAAAAGCCTCTGCTCCTCGCTTGGAATGCCCCGACTGAGGACTGTGGCCCGCGGCATGGTATTCGCTTTCAGCTGGATCTTTTCCAGATTGTGGCCTCTCCCAATGAGGGCTTTGTTAGGCAGAACCTCACCATCTTCTATGGGGACCGCTTAGGCTTCTACCCCTACTTTAAATCGGATGAAACCGCAATGAACGGGGGGCTGCCACAGGTGGCCAGTCTATCCAAGCACCTGGAGAAGATGCCAGAGGGAGTGCAGAAATACATAAGGGAACCAGGGGCCAAGGGTCTGGCCGTTATTGACTGGGAGGAGTGGCGCCCACTCTGGATACGTAACTGGGAAACCAAAGACGTGTACCGCAGACATTCTCGTGAGTTGGTGCGTCAGAAGAACCCCACGTGGTCTCCGGAGCAGGTGGGAAGAGTGGCCCAGCAGGAGTTTGAGATGTCTGCCAGGAAGTTCATGCTGGAGACGCTGAGGAACGCCAAGAACCTGAGGCCGAACCAGCTGTGGGGGTTCTACCTGTTCCCCGATTGCTACAACCACGACTACAGGCGCACTTTGGAGAACTACACGGGCCGCTGTCCGGATGTGGAGGTGGCCCGCAACGAGCAGCTGAAATGGTTGTGGACTGAGAGCACGGCCCTCTTCCCCTCCATCTACATGGCCACGGTGCTGCGTTCCTCAGACTCCGGACGTCAGTTTGTTCGGAACCGAGTGAAGGAGGGGATGCGTCTGGCGTCGTCAGGCGACGGGTTGGCACGTCCTGTCTTTGTGTACGCCCGGCCCACCTACACCAACTCCCTGGAACAGCTGACAGAGGTGATACTCTAACTTCAGAAACACTGCCAGTCCTGAATTGTGTTTCTTTTCCTGAAACTTTTTTTCTCCATTTCATTACAATCCTGGTGAAGTTTAAGATGACCTGCTGTGGAGGTTTGGTCATGTATAAAAATGATTTCTGATAACATTTAGGAAGTTCAACTCTCTGTGACGATGCAGCTCTAACAGTCAGCGCACGCACGCTCCCGCTCGCTCTGATTAGTGCGTGCTGCACGGAGCTATAGCTTTTGCTTTTCCTTATCGGCTCCCTTTCCTGTTCTGGGAGCTAGGAGACAGACACCCACATACCTTTAATTTATGTTGAGTATGCAGGAAGGGTGTTGGTCAAGTTGAAACTCTCGGAAACGCATGATTGACTGCTTCCTTATGGAGGAATGAACAGATAAGAGATAAGAGCTGATGCCTCACACACAGTCGCTTATGCCGCTCTGATGTCTTGACCCTGTTATAGTGACACTGAACAGTGTGTTGTTGCTGTTCAGTCTTGGACACATATGAGGGGAAATGTGATGGGGCTTTGAAGGGCTGTACTGTCTTTTACAGACCGACCTCGTCTCCACCATCGGGGAGAGCGTGGCTTTGGGAGCAGCTGGAATCATCATGTGGGGAGATGCAGCGTATGCAAGCAGCAGAGTAAGCATCCACACGCCAAGTATCAAACTAACACAATATTCACTCAGACACTACTTGCACATCTTTCACCATAAACATCATCATCTACCAAATTGTGACTCTCCTGCTTCTGTCAGCAATGTGTCATCTGATAACTAATTATTAGTCCTCAAGTCTCCAGTTCAAAGGAAGCATCTTGAGTCACATGGATGTTTTCAGATACACGGGAGATGTGTTTGTTTTTTCACTCACATTTAGGCTGCCAGATGATCATAAAATCCACCAGTTATGAAGAACAAGTTGTTGCAGCGTATCTCCCATTCACATTCTACTTTTTTATGATAATAAACCCTTGTTATGTTTTATAGCAGTGCTTCACCAGGGTCATCCTCATCTTTTGATATTATAAATATATAAATTTACATCCATCTTTATTACACAGCGTCAAGTCATCCTCAGCTCAGAACTCTGCATGTACTACCTCTTGTGAGTGGAAGTTCTCTTTTATATAAATGTATGAAGCTGTAATATCAGCCGTCACTGATGGAATATAATTCCATGTAATATTGGCGGTTATATGTTAATATCTCTGAGTGAGCAGGATTGTGGTGCAGGTGCAGAATAGTTTAAAAGCACTTTTTAAATAAAAAATAAAAAATAGGCTGGTCAAAAAGGGGTTTAGCAGCATTTCAGTGAAGGTTTAAATGTACTACCTTTCTTGAAGTTTGCTTTTGAGCCTAGTTCCAAATAGATGTAGAATATGAAATCCACTATATTTAAAACTGTATCGTCACATTATTACTGGATCAGTTTTGTAATCTGTCTTTGTCTTTGATTTATATATGTTTTCGATCTCCAATGTTTTAATTTTTTTTAGTTTGGTCCACATCTTATTACAGCTGTGCAAATGTATATTTAAAGTGTAATGTAGGCTACAGCCTCATACAGATTACACCACTTCATCATCCATTAAGGAAATGTTGAATTAATGTACAATACTGAATCCAATTGTATTAACCTTATGACATATTTCCTGCTCGGACTCAGGCAAGATAAATGTGTGGACTCCACATACACCTGCATTGATATTTCTACGACAACTGGATTAAAATGGAGGCTCTGCCTTTTGTTTATAAATAAAATAAATAAATATACACTTTTATTAATCCCTAAGGGGAAATTAGTTCTCTGCATTTAACCCATCCTTAGTTATTAAGGAGCAGTGGGCTGCAGTGAAGCGCCCGGGAAGCAACTGGGGGTTCAGTGCCTTGCTCAAGGACACTTCGACTTGCAACTAATGGGTAGAGCGGGGATCGACCCCACAACCATGCGGTTGCAGGACGGCCCTCTTACCCCACTGAGCTACAGCCGCCCCGACTGTTTACCTGTTGTCATGGTAAATCATGGTAACAGCGCCCCTTTGATGATTTTTCCTTCAAGCTCAAGTCGGCTCAGAGTTTGTTAAACCGGCTTTCTGAAAGAGGGCATTGAATACTTCTTCCACCGCTGAATGTTCCACGGAAAGATGATTTATTGACTCAAGTGAGCGATGACTGTTTATTTGCTTTGTGTCCTCTCCAGAACAGCTGCTCTGACCTGGACTCGTATCTGCGGGGTTCCCTGACTCAATACCTCCTCAACGTCTCCACGGCAGCAGAGCTCTGCAGCCAGACGTTGTGTGGTTCTCACGGCCGCTGTCTGCGCAAAAATCCAGACAGCGATGTTTACCTGCATCTGAACCCTGCCAGCCACTCCATCGCCACGCAGCGCGGCAAGCTGGCGGTCTTCGGTAAGCTCGGCGAAGGAGAGAAGAGACGTTTTCAAACCCAGTTTCAGTGCCAGTGCTACAGCGGCTACAGGGGAGAGGGCTGCGATCAGACGGACCTTCTACACCAAAGGGGGACGGCGTCTCAAATCACGGCGCCGGCATTGCAATGTGTAATCTTACTGATCATCGCTCTGCTCCTCTGTTAACGCACCATAAATACTCTCGATATGGCTGTGTTTTATACGTCGAGAGCATACAGGATAACGTGAGAACTTCAAGGGTTGAGGACTGTCCTTTTCAACAACAAGAAAAGTTTAATTCCTGTAAAATATAGAAGATACTAAGTGAAATTGGAAAATAAACACTGTTGGAATTGCAAAGTTATATTTGTTTAGAACATTTAATCTGTTTTTTAAACAATGGAGGGCTCGCTGGAAATGAACTTGTTTACGTTTTGCTCTCAGCTTCCTCTTGGTCTCTGTTTCCCAACGTGTCAAATTCCATGTTTCTCATGGAGAGGACATTTGATGCACTTAAGTCTGGTAATAGCACAATAGATTGTAAGTGCATTATCTTTTTTCAACATGACCTCTGACATCTGATGTTTTTCTGCAGGCCATAATAGTATTACTATTTATTTGAATGTATTTTTCTGTGATTTGTATGATATTTTCTTATATTTGTGTCCAAAACATGACTACTAGTTTTCTCTTAAAACAGTATTTTCTGTATTTCAGGAGCTATTTTACATGTATAAAGCAAGTACTGCCACTTTATATGTTCCAAAATTTCAATTCCATGACCACCTCTCACTTTATGGTGTGTTCTTTGGCTTTCGTCCCAGTAAATACATTTCTTTTTTAATCTCCCTCTGTAATTTCTTTACAGATTTACATTACACTATGGTGAGGGGAGAGTCAGCTGTAAAGGCAAGGCAATTTTAATTAAAGAGTGCTGTTCATAGAAAATATATCAACATGCTTTACTGAGGCAAACACATTTATTGAACATAATACTTTAAGAAACAATTAACATTGCATTCATAAGGCAATGAACACAAACGGAACGTGAGGACAAGCAAATTAGTTTAACATTAGGAAGAAATTGCTTCTTGAGAAAGCTAACATTTGCAGAATAAAGTTGGCGTCCAATTCATGATTTTAAAAAGCCAGAGTGTTAAACCGGGATTTAAATAAGATGACAGTTGTATCAGACCTCAGGTATTCAGGAAGCTTGTTCACTGATATTGAGCATTGAAAGTAAAAGATGCTTCACCTTGCTTAGTTTTGACTGGGAACACTTCTTGTTCCTACCCAGATGATCTGGATGCTTCATAGCATTCAAGTAAATCATAGATGTATACCATTTAGTGCTTTATAGATGAGTAATAGAATTTAAAATCCAATCCTTGACTTGAATTTGTTTTTTTAGTGAACAGATGTATTTTGGCCCTGCTGTTTGCAGTCAATAAAAGACAAGCATCTGGAGGGGAAACATGTCATGATTGTCCACTAAGGCAAAGTCAGCTAGGCCTCAGGGAAGGACACATTTTGCAGGCTGCTGCCTCATACCCCCTCCCCATGTAATTGTAGGGTGCCGTTAAGCCAAGAGTTATTTTTTACCACGTTTAAGAGTTAAGCAAGGCATACATTTAAATTGGCAGGAGGAAGAGTTCATAATGGCTTGTTGACAGCTATTTAGAGTGGAACTATATTGCCTTTCCAGGACAAGTCTCTTCAGTAAACCGTTTATTTTCAGTTTATTATTATAATTTCTTTTAAACAACTCTGTGTTCACACTGTGATCAGACTTTAAATGTACCTGTGACTTTAAATCGGTTCCTTATAACGATCTGCATAGCTTCTATAACTGGCTGACAGAGATTATATGCGCACTTCTGATTGGCTGCTTGGAAACATTTGCTCGCTTCTGATTGGTTAGTTGAAAGCGGTCACTTTTGTTACTTCCCCATTTTCAAGTGTCATTCAGATCATGAGACTGCCGCGGTTGAGTTTTCCTGCACGTCCAGACCACAAAGTACTCTTTCAAATCTAAATCCTCATCCACTGGTTAAACAGGTACGGTAAGTTCATTTTGTCCATAATCATTGTGTCAGACAACATTAGACGCTAATGTTTCATTTCCATGTAGCTGGAAAACCATGTTAAGTTAAAAGCTGAATTTCTTGGTGACTTCTCAATATTTTGAAACAACAACTAATGTGCTTCGAGTTTCTATCGTGCAAGCAAAAGTTGCCTCACAACTTTAAAACATTTTTTTTTGAAAATGAACAATTTTTCAATATCCTATTGCTGTAAAGACAAAGTGACAGCAGACTGCAACGATTTAAGCTTTATGCATGTGTAATGACGCAGTAAGTACACGTTTATGACCATTGTGAAGATCTAATTGATGCAAATACATGTTAATGTAACATAAACAATTAGTTTGCTTCGTTAGCCCAAATAGTTTCACCAAAGTAAAACATTTGTTTAAAATTATTTAAGATTTCAACAAAAAGTTAATACAAAATCATACTTATGAGTATGACTCATGATTTAGCTGACACTACAGCAGAACAATAACGTTATAGGTCCCTACACTAAGCTACTGGATGTATCTGTGCAACAGGATTCAAGCAGTGCTTTGTTTTCTTTTACTTACAGAGATGAATCCATTTCTTCATGAGGTGCCGCTTTTCTTAAACCTGATCAGCCTCATTTCAGGACTGCACTTTTCAACACCGCCTCTTTCCCGGGTGCCTTTCCTAACTGTGTGGAACGCTCCTACCACCAACTGTCTCTCTAAATTTGGCGTGGACCTCGACTTGGGCACGTTCAACATTGCCCAGAACAAGAACCAGACCTTTATGGGTGAAAACATAACCATCTTTTACTCTGAAAAGCTTGGTCTGTATCCCAGGTACACCGGTCAAGGAGTCGCTATCAATGGCGGGGTGCCGCAGAACGCCAGTCTTGATGAACATCTCAGAGTGGCCTCTCAAAATATCCGCACCTTGATCCCTGACAATGATTTTCAGGGTCTGGCAGTGGTGGACTGGGAGAGCTGGAGACCTGCATGGGAGAGAAACTGGGACAGTAAGCAGGTGTACCAGTTGGAATCGAAAGCACTGGTGAGGTCCAAGCATCCAGACTGGAGCCCTCCACAGGTAGACGCTGCAGCTCAGTTGGAGTTTGAGAGCGGTGGGAGGAAGTTCATGGAGGAAACACTGAAACTCGCTCAGCAAGAGAGACCAAATGGGCTGTGGGGTTATTATGGTTTCCCCAGCTGCTACAACTACTTCAACGAAAAACAAAGCAAAAACTACACGGGGGAGTGCCCTCCTGTGGAGTTGAAGAGGAACAACGAGCTGTTGTGGTTGTGGAACGTGTCCTCTGCTCTTTTTCCTGACATCTACCTGAGCCTCGAGATGCGACACCTCGACAGAGAAGCGCTCCTCTACACCCACCACCGCATCATGGAGGCCATGAGACATCCATCAACATCGGCCGTCTTCCCGTACGCTCGCATCGTTTACACGTACACGTTAGATTTCCTCTCTCAGGCAAGTGGCAGATGTTGGAACTCCGTGCACGTTTGGGGTTGTCGTGACTTGATCTGAACGTTCTGCGTAACCTCTTGTTCTCCTGCAGGAGCACCTGGTCTACACCATCGGAGAGAGCGCTGCTTTAGGATCTGCCGGGGTGGTGCTTTGGGGCGACATTGCCTTCGCCAAGTCTGAGGTAGGCCAACAGTAATTTGCCTGTTACCGTGGTCGATTGGATGGTTGTCAAGGTGATCCGATCTTCACTTTTTGGTTCTTATACAGAAACCATGCACACGGTATGTTTCAATACCTGCCAACTCGTTTTGTGTTCACAATGGTGTATATTTCTTGTGTAAATCTCTTTATTGATAAAGAATATTTTGTAAAAACTGTTCTAAAAAAGTGATGGTGAAGTTGTTTCGTCGATGGCAAGGTAGACAAAAAAAATGACAATAACATAAAGCTTAGTGTACTGGAGAAGAGCTGTACAACGTTTTAATTTTGATGTTGTGTTCATTCCTACATTTAGACAATGTATATACTAGAACAGCAACTTCATCCATTTTAGTCAATTATATTGTACCAATATGTTTTGGAGATTTTTCTCACTGTTTCTGTAACTGTGTATTATTCTTATTCGTACTCTATTCTTATTAAATGCTTAATTGTTGAGCCTTGCTTCTTTCCTTCTTTAAGGCCTCTTGTAATACTATAAAATCCTACATCGACGAGACTATGGGTCCTTACCTGGTGAACGTGACAGCGGCGGCCATCCTTTGCAGCCAGACCATTTGTTCCTCTCACGGAAGATGCCAGCGGAAGAACCCCACCTCAAGGGCCTACCTCCACCTGGACCCTGCCGAGTGGAAGGTGGTGCCCAAGAAGCAGACGGCAAAGAGACGGCAGAACTACAATGTTTTAGGACAGATGACAACACACGGGGTAAAGTTCATGATGTCTGAGTTTCTGTGCAGGTGTTTCCCGGGGTGGAGCGGTGAGAGCTGCTCCCAACCAATTCATGGATAAAAGACTTGTCATGAGGGAGAATTAAGGGTTTTCTTAACTCAAATCTTTTTATGTTTCTTTGCTTTAAATGGGAAATAATTTAGATTAAATCCCCATTAAACAATGTAAGCATACTAATAACATAATACTATAAACGGGTAAAGAATGTTGTTTAATTGCATAAAATGTGTCCAGATCTCAGCTTAAAGACTGTCTGAAATTTCACTCTCAGTCCACTCAACATGTTGCTTATTGTTTACTATGATGTTTGAGCTTCACTGTGCAGAATTATGTGTGTGCAGGGTTTGACACTCAAAGACACTGAAGAAGTGTGTCTGCTCAACTTAAATCTGAGTTGAATTTGTGTACATAGAGCAAACTCTCACAAGTCTCTACATCTTGTAGAGGCTGTTCTGACTATATCTTGAATAAAAACAGATAAGCACTTCAGTGGCACTTGAATGGCACTTACTTATGGTATCAAGTATGGTATCACTTATGGTAGCACTTATGGTATCACTTATGGTATCAAGTATGGTATCACTTATGGTAGCACTTATGGTATCACTTATGGTAGCACTTATGGTATCAAGTATGGTATCACTTATGGTAGCACTTATGGTATCAAGTATGGTATCACTTATGGTATCAAGTATGGTATCACTTATGGTATTACTTATGGTATCACTTATGGTATCACTTATGGTATCACTTATGGTATCACTTATGGTATTACTTATGGTATTACTTATGGTATCACTTATGGTATCAAGTATGGTATCACTTATGGTATCACTTATGGTATTACTTATGGTATTACTTATGGTATCACTTATGGTATCACTTATGGTATCACTTATGGTATCACTTATGGTATTACTTATGGTATTACTTATGGTATCACTTATGGTATCAAGTATGGTATCACTTATGGTATTACTTATGGTATTACTTATGGTATCAAGTATGGTATCACTTATGGTATTACTTATGGTATCACTTATGGTATCACTTATGGTATCACTTATGGTATTACTTATGGTATCACTTATGGTATCACTTATGGTATCAAGTATGGTATCACTTATGGTATCACTTATGGTATCACTTATGGTATCAATTATGGTAATACTTATGGTATCACTTATGGTAGCACTTATGGTATCACTTATGGTATCAAGTATGGTATCACTTATGGTATTACTTATGGTTTTACTTATGGTATTACTTATGGTATTACTTATGGTATTACTTATGGTATCACTTATGTTATCAAGTATGGTATCACTTATGGTATCAAGTATGGTATCACTTATGGTATTACTTATGGTATCACTTATGGTATTACTTATGGTATTACTTATGGTATCACTTATGGTATCAAGTATGGTATCACTTATGGTATCAATTATGGTAATACTTATGGTATCACTTATGGTAGCACTTATGGTATCACTTATGGTATCAAGTATGGTATCACTTATGGTATTACTTATGGTTTTACTTATGGTATTACTTATGGTATTACTTATGGTATCACTTATGTTATCAAGTATGGTATCACTTATGGTATCAAGTATGGTATCACTTATGGTATCACTTATGGTATTACTTATGGTATTTTTGTAGTTATGCTACTTTCTTGATTCTTGTTGTTCTGAGTTTGTACTCATGGTTGATGCACTTATTGTAAATCGCTTTGGATAGAAGCGTCTGCTAAATGACATGTAATGTAATGTAATGTAGTTTAACAACAACCACACTACACAAACGTCGAAGCTGCTACACAAGTCAGTCTTTTTCTTTTGACTTTAAGTATATACTGCAGCTGCCCTTACAAAGTGCCTATACTGTTGTGTGTAGTTTGCAATTATTTGGGACGTACTTCTTCCTCATGACATGACACCCTGTACTTTGACCTCTTGCTTAAATATGTACTGCACAAAGGATTGTGGCCACAACGGCTTCCTGGCTTGCAAAATGCAACCGGATGGAGACAGACATCCTGGTGTTTCGGTCACAGGGCATTGGAAATACTATGTATTGGGACATTGGGGCATTGGGACATAAAACATCCTGGTCACAGGGCATTGGAAATACTATGTATTGGGACATTGGGACATATAACATATTTTTTGTTGTGGGAGACATTGTGGTGGAAGATGTTCTATGTCAATCGGGAAAGGAGAAATAAAGTCTCTGAAATCAAAGTTGTCTTTGTCCATTTAATGCTTGCAAGGGAAAAGTACGAGACAGCTACTCAGGGTAGTCTGTGGCATAAGCTTCTCAACATTTGAAAAGGCATCATATTCATAAATACACAAGTTACACTGCCAAAAAAATCATGAAAAGACAATGTAAATCTGGTCTGAACCAGTTACTGTGAATCATAGAGAACCTCTTTTTCATGCAGATTGCATTTTATTCTCATATATGTTAACTACGAGAAGCGTATACAAGGATTGTAAGCCCAGTGGTGTATCTGATAACGGTCAAACAACTTCTAAATTCAAGATGATTTATTTTTCTGGTCACAGGCAAAGTATCGGCACTGCAATTGCAAGAGCAGGTGAGAGGTCCATTCAACTCACAGGTTGAAGTGGAATTCTGACAATACAGGGAAAGAAACTCTTTTTTATAGGTTAACCTCATCTGACTCAGAATCTGCAATCTAATTGGACCTAGCTGGCATGAGGGAGGACAACCGCATCCTCCCAGCAAAGACTATCAGATTGGAACAATGGTGTGTGTGTTGTATTTCTGGGCTAAAATGCAGGTGCCTCTCGTTATGAACTTATCGATGCCTCCCCGAGATAAGTCAGCCTTCTGACCTTTAGTTATTGTGGGAAACTGAACTCAGTTCCGTTTTCTTTATAACCATGAGTCTACTGCAGCCAATTCTCTATGCAATGTATGATCTACCTTTGTATTGTCAAAGTTAAAGACAGAATCACGTAATATTCTAGAAATGATCTACTAACGTCCCCGCGCCCAGGCCTGTTACATATGTTCTTTTCTACTCCCAGAGACGTGGTCTTCCAAAGTCGAGGCATGTCATATAGATTCTTAAACCTTTGAGCTCTGACTTTGCATGTTTCGTATAAACTGATATTACAGGGTAGGTGAAAATATACTACAGTATCATAAGTAATGCTGTGTTTTACCATCACAGCATCCTCTGTCCAGCAGTTGAACTTGTGAAATGACCAATATTTGCACATTCATAGACTCTGGATTTCTTTTAATGATTTTTTTATTTAATTAAACTATTTGATTTTGAAAAATCATATTTCTCACATAATTTCCTTGTCTTAAATCATGTCTGGTCGATGCATTTAATATTAATATTTTATATTTTATTTAATATAATATATTTTAAAACAGTTTTTTTAAATTGCTCAACCACAAACATTAGGGCCCTCTTTTAACTCTACACACAACTACACACACACACACACACACACACACACGTATATATATATATATATATATATATATATATATATATATATATATATATACTACATATGGTTACTATCTGTTGCAAAAGTAAAAACATAATTCAAAACTATATAATCTTATCTTACCCGACACTTAATTTTGCATCACAACTTTGAACATAAACTCTAAATAAATAACTCTTTCCACTTGCCAACTGCCCACTGACATGCCATAAAAGTATTTAACCCTATGATCTAGAATTTTCATTTGTGGTATACTGTCGTTGAAGATATTCCATCAAAGACAAAGACTCAGGCATTTCACTTTTATTATTTAACTCAACACGAAGCGATGCTAACAGTTACCCTCAGCCTGCTTATGCCCATCAGAGCTATTGAGTGTTGGTTCAACCACTCTGTGCTACTTTATAACTCTGCTATACTACATTTCAGTGTGACATAGTGTACTCTTAATACTACTTACTTTACAAATACACACAAGTTATGCAATAATATTTTCTATTGAAATCAATCTTTATTGAAACCAATCTTTATATAGACCTATACTGACTGACACATGACTAAGTCTACTTTTGAAGTACCATTTTTAATGCAGTCAAAGTTTATGTTGCGGTTTTGTTGCTTTAACTAAAGTAAAGGATCTGTATACTATATGATGGAAATAACATCTTGTTTTGTTATCTAGCTCAGTAAACGCCACTGGGATGTATTCCACATTCTGTGGCTTTCATTTCAGATATTTGTGTAACAGTGTTGACCAGCAGGTGGTGCTGTTGGACAGCGAACTAGAAGAGATGGAGGCGCCATCAAGGTCAGAGCTTTGGCTGTTAATAGTAATCTCAAGAAGAGTCAAATCACTGTCAAGTAAAACACATATTTAACTTAGTATGTCAGATTCTGATAACTTTATACCCCAAGGCTGCAGCCGCTGAAGTGTTCCTGATGATTAAACTGTAACACAGAGCGAGAGAGCACAAGGTGACCTTGACTCATTTACAAGTGGAGGGTACAATGTTGTCTTATCTGACAACCACCGCTGCTCCAAACAGGTGTCGTTGATAGTAATTTCCCTCCTCTGTTCCCTGAGGACGGGCTGGCTGGAAGGGCAGACTCCCACGAGGCCCCGATGTTTCCTACTTCCGGCTTTATCATCACTCGCTGGATTGTTAGGAAATGAGCAGGAGATAGACGCTTAAAAAAAAAGCTGTGTAGAGACATATGCAGCCGGCGAGATTTTCGTTGATAGAATGTTCTCCTTCTGTGTTGATTGTTTAGTTTCTTGAAACTGACAAAGTGCTCAATTGTCTTCCAAAGGACGAGGACAGAATTTAATGTCCGAGCCAAACCACCATGTTTACCTGCCATTACGTGATAATAGCAGGAAAAAACACAACAAGGCTCTCATAATGATTGACAATAAATGTTGCTTGTCAGTCTGTTCGTTATTATTATTATTATTATTATTATTGTCTTCACCCAGGCGGCTTAAAATCCAACTCCCTCTCTCCAAATACAGGGAAGGAATTATAATAACGATGTGTTTTAATGCAAGTTTTTGTTTTGTTTTCAAGATTTAAATCGGATAAAAAATGTGAAATGCACTTTTCCACCTGTGTTTGCACAGTTATACCATGAACATTCAAAAGCAAAACTTGTCCTTGACGTTTTACAACAAGTAGAAACCTAAATTGATGTAATATTTGATTATAACACAGTGAATTTGTTTTAAATGGCAAACAATAATATTAACTTTGAACGTCATAATATACCACACAAACTGAAGCCAGTCCGATCTGTTTATCCTGTTTGAATGGTCCTCTTTTTCCCCTCTCCACCCTCTGTCAGGTGTGGCAGGTCCTCTATTTCTCTATCCTCTCATCTCTGAATTTCTTCATTTTGGCATCTCGCTCTGTCACCCCTCCATGGTCACGTCTCCCCTTTCCCTGCTGCTCGGTCTGGAGATTGTCTCGCTTGCTCTTGGTTTAATAACTGTTTTGTCACGCTCTGTGTCTTTGTCCTTCAGAGGATTCGACTCTCTGATCAGGTTTCTTAAAGATCTGATGTGCACTTGTTTGCATGATTTATGTGCGTACATGTCACCAAAGCCGGGGTGGTGGGTATCGATCGGGCTATTAAATATGCAACTTCGAGGAATAGTTCGATATACACTATGTATGTGCTCAATATCTGTGGCTAAATATGCACAAAGACTGGAAACGGGGAAACTCTGAGCCTGGCTGTGTCTAAAGGATGTTTTCTGTTTCATATCAGTCAACTAGGGGGGTCTCCGACATAGTCGAGTATGATTGGTCAACTCATGTCAGTTTTTGTTCTGCTCTTTTGAGCTTTATGTATGAATAGAAAAATAGTCAAAACTAATTAAGACCAATATTCCTGTTAGCTGTTTTTTCAGAATAACCAATAACCCTGTTTGTTGGTGTGTGTTTGTGTGTAGTTGCATCCTATAGTGGAGATCCACAGACACAGTTTCTGGTCCTGCCTGAAAGTACAACTTTCGGTTGTTGTACAGACAAACAAACGCAATGTTACATGTTGATTTGTGAGCTTTAGGCAGATTTATTGTCTTTGTCCCAAATTGTTTAAATATTCTTGTTGCCCGAATTCAATTTGACCGTTTGGAAGTAAAATAATTCATGAAAAGCATGCATCTTTATATGAATCTGTCTGATGGTAAGCTGCCCTTTCTGTAAGAGCAGGAATAACTTGCCACTAATTCACTCTTACAGCAACTGATTGTGAGTGAGTAGGGGCTGAAAACCGATGGAGAAGGGTCCTTGAATCACTTCTTATCATATCTCCATGTACGTAAATGAAATCAGAGCACGGCATTGAAGAGACTGAGCTCTGATACGTCTGCACTAAGAGGCGGTTTGTGGACCAGCAAGACACTACCAGCAGCAGTCTGACCACATCTTGCACAAGTGCATTGCTGCATGTTGGATGCAGACAAGGTCATGGTTATCAATACATTGTAGACAAGTCCGGTCGTAGGGATGTGCTAAATAAGAACATATCTTTTTGTTCTAGTGTCCATTTGTGTGTTATTGCTGTTGAGGATTTGCATTCGCTGCTGTATTCCTATTGATGAGAGGTGACCTGACAGACTGTCCCATGTGACATCCCCCCCCCCTCCCTCTTTCAAGACCCCATCAGAGCTCAGAGAATATAGGTCTACCATTTTTAAAGCAACTCACGTTCACACACATACTGGTGATACAAAGGTGGCGCCTGCCAAAGTCATACTATAACTGCGCGTGTGCCCCCGAGAACCATTCAAGTGGAAAATTACACTGCCCAATCAATTGCTAATAGAAGGTATTTTCTCCAGCTGCGGCCAATCAATGCTAACTGTGAGCCTTGTCCTTAAAACAATGGCCAATCAGTGGCCTATAATGCTTGCGGTTGTCATGTTGATTCTGATACAATTTAATTATTCTCCTGTTTCATGGACACATTTTGATAGCATTGGGCGGTAATGGATGATGAGAATAAATAGATGCAAGCTAATAATGCAATAAGAAAATAACGAAGGAAATGGGAAAAGAAAACGCTTTTTCCCCTTCTTTTTTCAACCCAGACGCCCTTTCAGTTTGTAATGAATTAAAATGTGATTTCTTTTCTGCAAGCATATAATCCATTTCAGCATTTTCTCATTCATTTGAAAGGATTTGAACTTGGCTCATTTGAATAAACATTTTGCTCCGTATTAGTCTGGGTAATGAAGTGGATCTCAGAAGAAAAATGCTTTTGTTATACAAGGGGGGAGAGTGCGGTGTCACTCTGGTCACCTCAGCGGGGAAATTGCTGATTGGATACTAGATTCAATTTAATACAGAATACTAGGGCTGTCAATCGATTAAAAAAAATTAACTAATTAATCGCACATTTTGAAATTGCGATTAATTAGTTAAAAGTTCATTCTTTTTAAAGACCAAACTTCACACAGAGCTGTGTTTCAAAGAGGCTCCTACCTATAAAGTGCCAGCGAGGTATTTAATATTGTGGATGATAAATTGTTTCTTCAGTGAAACATCAGATTAGTAAAAAAAAAGAAGTAGGCCTATATTGAGACCCCATTGGTCCTGTCATCTTTAACGCTGAACAACAGCAGAACCAGTGGCCTTGGTAAACTGACTGACATTCAAATATGTCCTGTTCACCCTCTGGAGGCTGGGGGCATTTTCTCCATTTTACAAAAAAATTTAAATTCACCTTTTAAAGGCGTTTGCATATGACACACCCCCACGTGTTCTACATCAAACATTCCAGAACAATCTCAGCTCTATTCAATGAGGCTCAGGTGTCCTCCTGCCGTTTTCTCTGCTCTCTGACTGACAGGCTGCTATAGAGCCTCGCCGTGAGGTGGGAGGTCCTTTATGATTTACTGAGTGTTCATTGGTTGTTTTTTTCCCAAAATGTTGACAGACAAACGGATTGACCAATCACGTTGAAGGTTTCGTGTGACGAGTTCTTTCCGCGCCGCGTCACCCGACACGTCGCCCCTTCGTTCCTCTGTGTATCAGAGGGGGAGACGGGAGGAAGGAGCGGAGGAGGAAACCCGACTGATTCATCCACGAGTTTAAACTGATTTCTGCTTCTTATTTTCGCGGAAAAATAATTGTTTTAAAAACGGAAACAGTGTTAAACCGTACTGCCGCGGTTTGACACTCGGTTTGAGTGTAAAAACTTCAACGAACACCGGAAGTAAACAAAGTTGCGTTAATTGCGTTAAAATATTTTAGTGCGTTAACGCGGCCAAATTAATCGCATAGATTAACGCGTTAACGCTGACAGCCCTACAGAATACTAATAATTACTTGTAATTTTTTCTTTAAAAAAAAGTTTGAATGTAGACTCTAGACTCTAGAGCGATGAGCTTGGTGTTTTAGAAATGGGAAAGTGGGGTTTTATCCCCAAAGCACAAACAAGTTGTTGAGTTGAGCAACACTAAACTTGAATCCCTCCTATCTATAAAACCTCCTCGTTAAAAACAACATATCATTCCCACACTTTCAAAATAGTCCACTACGAATAAAAGTATTGTATTCAACACCTTAAGTAAATGTATGTCAGTACGATTGGCAAATTGTTATTACAATTTTAAAAGAAAAGTACTTATTTGGCAACCACAGTGTTTGACGATAATATATTTAGTTTTTATGTATGTATTAGTATTACTGCTATATTCAAATGCATGTAGCATTTTACTGCTCTATGAATTTGAACTCCTGTATATACTGTTGGGAAATTTAATCTACAATGCTTATTTTTCTATAACATGTTGGCGTGCTGTTAAGAACCACATATCTCTAAAAAAAGAAAATACAAACAACCCGGTTTTCAGATTAATTTTTATTTATTTAGCTGCAGAATAGGAGAATATCCTCAACCAGTAGAGGAACACGACGGGTTGAGGATACCAATACTAAATATTAAAAACGTTTAGCATTCAAAATCACCACATTTTGAGATACATGGTTTTAATTGGAGTTGGAAAAACTGTAACCTGAAAAAATATCACAAGCTTTCAGATAAATGAAGTGGAGGAAATAGTACGATATTTGCCTCTGAGATTTAATGAGTCGACCTATAAATTTACATTACATTAGAATACTCTAGTAAATGCAAGTCTTGGATTTATACTTAAATACAGTCCTTTAGTGAATGCACTTGATTACATTCCACTACTTGTCAACAACCATAAAGCCTCCTGTGGACACCCACAATTGGAGGTTGCTGTATAAACAGATAACTAATGTCTATTTTGTAAAACACAGTTGTAATAATATAAAATATTGTAAACCTTGTATCTGCTCACAATCACATCCGTTTGATGATCAAGTGTCCTTATACTTTTGGCCACGCAGCAGTGGAACTTTCAAGCTCTCGTAAGTAACATTGGGTCAACTTTTCGACATCATTATATTTATATATACTTTAGACCCCCCCCCCCACACACACACACACACACGCACACACACACACACACACTCACAAAGATGGAAGATGCCGTGAAACAATTTATGTTATTATCGTATTCATCTTAAATTGAATTACATTTTAACTCAGATGAAGCTAAAAAGGAACAAAAGTACCTTTCTGAACGCGTGTCGTTAAGGGGTTTCACTTTTGAAGACCTAATACGTTGTTTATTTCATAAATGAATCCTAGATATTCAGGATAATAACTGTTTTAAAGAGAGCAAGAAAAAAACGTTTAAAAAAGTATGTTATTTTCCCTGATGATTTCACGCCTTTGTATTATTGTATGTTTGAATAAGGTCAACACAGAGGTGCAACAGCCATTTCCTGCCTCTTAAAAGTGTTTTGGTCTCTGAAACTGAAAAACATATCAGCAGAATGTGATTTAATGGGATTCTTGACTCCTATTCCAGTATCTTAATCGACTGTCGGTTCCTCCCGTTGTTATTTTACCAACTTTTATTATAAACAACTACAGTATGCAGCATATGCACACACACACACACACACACACATACACACACACAATCGTATGAATTCAAGATTAGTCCACGGGATTCAAGGATTGCTGGGTCTCAACACAAATGTCATGGTGAGTCGTAACCTTTACCGGAGCACGTTATCTGCTCTGATATGGCGTGGCCGGGGCCGGGACCAAACGCGATGCGATTTGATTTGAAAGGTCAACCATCCAAGTCGTGCACACCGGCTATCTGGCCTCCACAGTTAAGCAACACCAGCACTATACGGCACGTAGGATCGGATCTGTCCCTCCGAATCTGCATCTCCCTGCCCTCAGTTAATGAGCTCTGGCTGGAGAATAGGAGCAGGGTCACTGTGTGTTGGGAGAGGATGGAGGATGTGAAGAAACACGACACAGAGTCAGATAGTAATGCAAAAATAAAAATAAAGTACATTTGCTACGTCTCAGTTGCTCTTTTATTTGAATTTGAGCTTAAATGGTAGAGAGGATTATGAGGGGGACGAGGGAGGAGAGATGGATGTGGTATTAGAGGCAGATGTGTTTGCTCAAGTGCTGACATGTGTATCTGTCACCACGGGTCATGAGTTATGAAAGTGACAACGCCAGCGCCTTGCTCAAGCCACGCAGATCAGAGGTTGTCCTTGATGTCAGCTTGGATAGACAAATGGAGATCTGCATTCCATAAACCATGGTGCATAAAAAAAAGGCAGCTGCAGGGATGCTTTCTTCCATCTTAACTAAATCTGTATTTCCTCCGACATGTTGATAATTACAGCTTTAGGTAGAGTAAGGAACCGCTTTGCTCTGCATTGCAGAAATAATTCATTTGTTTTGTTCATCACTGTGTCCTATTTTCAACTTTTTTTTTCTTAAGAGGGAATTTTTGTTGCAGCCAGATGAAGCACAACACACACAGGCACCTGAAGATAAAACATAACAAGATACATAAAACATATAATAACAAGAGTCAACAGACACATTAGCAGCCTTGTGAGGATGCACTGTAGTTAGGCACAGCGGTGCTTTGACTGAAATGCGCTCCACTAAATGATGTAGTGGTGGATGTAACCAAACCAGCACATAAGGACACACAACACAATGAACCACACGTGATAATACAACATCAAATCTGACTGCTAGACATTTAACAGGGGATTGCATACGAAACGCAATATGGAGGATATTATATTCATATGGAGGATGGTGAGGAAAAATATGTGAGACAGATCAGGTAGTTCATAGGACATGATTATCCTTAAAAATTACACATCATAAATAATGAAACTACGTTCAAGCTCTTTCTATTTTCACATACACACATTGTTGATGATTTCTTTTAACCATACTTCTCTGAATTAAACAAATTAAAGAGGTATGTAGTTTAGGTGGATATAAAATGTACTTTCTTTAAAAAAAAATGCAACATCGTGAAAGTGTCACTGAGTAGGAGAATACTGAAAGGGAAAGAACAATCACTATTATGTCACATCCGTTTTCAGGACCTATATTTGTGGTCAAATGAGCTGCTATGGTACTTCTACTGAATATATATGAACACAAGTAACTTTCAATCCATTGTTATCGAAGTGAAGTAACTTTAGTTCGACATCAGAAGGATAATCTGATCGACCTCTGGTGAAAGAGTTCCCATGTGACTGCACTGGGCTGCAGGTTAGCCGCATGCTCACAGCAGGGGGCAGTAGTGAATAGTGTTTCCACTGAGAGTCACAGTGACACATTGTAAACCATGAGGCCTGTATTCTATCAGTGATTCTGGGCGAGTTCACAAGTCAAAAAATTCAACATTCATTTCCCTCATTATTCATCCATGCTTAAAGACAAACATGTTAAAATAAATATTAACTGCAGGAATATTTCATCAAAGAAATATGTGTGAAATGTCCAATTTAAGTACCATTCTTTCAAACTTATTTACTTCTGCATGTTTTGTGAGTCCCACAGTTATTCTTTGGCTATAAATCACACTGAAAATGAGCATTATACCATCAGGTGGTCTTTCCCCCCCCCCCAGACCGCCTGAATTGCATCCTTCAGTGCTTCAGTGGAGCAGCGTGGCTCCATGGAGGGACATTTTCTCGGCATGCTGTTGTTCTTGGGCGTTGCTAAACAGTTGCTCCCCAGCGGTTGCTCAGCCACCATCCAAAATGCTGCATTTCTGCACCTGTTTCCAAGACAACTGGCATTTAAAGGGGCGGCTCTGGTCATTGACTGTTTGCCCTTGACCAGCACTCTGCTTGTACTTGAAAACTGTTTGAATCAACTCGTGACTGTTTCATTATTTTCCCCTGAAGCTTCCAGCAAACTCATTGTCGCTTCATAGCAGCTGATAGCGGATGTTGTAGAAGAATAATTAACGTTGGATGCAAACTCCATGGGATCCTTTCCTCATGGGTGGAGCAACAGGAGGAGGAGAGCATACATTTTAATTCTGGGAAATATTTCCATGGATTGATTGGAGTCATATTTTGTGTGTGTGGTTGAAATGAACAGCCATATATCAATCAGTTAAGTAACAGGACAACAGGTTCATGTAGTTACTGCCACGTTCCCGTGCAACCACCACAACACCAAATTAAAATGGAACCACCGAATATGAACGAAAGGACATTTTCTCCTCCTTCTCCTTCAACACAGAGCCTGATGTCTCAATCTGGCAACCCATCTCATGTTTTATACTCATGATTATGGTGGAAATTAGTCACTAACAGGTGAAACCAGCCAAGCACAAATAATGGGATTTCTCCTCAGAATAGCAGCACAGGTTTGGCCTCAGGATATTTTAAACAGGGAGATCTGTAAAGGATTCTTCAGGGATTTAGTATCACACCTCTGTAAGACCGTTGGACTCAAAAGAGACAGATTTGATCAAATAAATACAAATTGAAGCAGCACAGTCCAGAGATCCTGGTTTTCCGTCAGATTTCCCCCGTTGATGGAACTATTGCGACGCTAGAAGTCGGTATTGTTCAGGCCTTATTCTTTCTCGTCACATTAGCCTACTGAAAAGGACACCTGACAACTGGGTTTATGCCGTTTTATTCACTGCAAGTTGATCGCAGCGAGCAGAGGGCTTGAAGTGGAAATGTCTTCGCTCGATGTGTGTTACAGAAAACGAGCAGAATACTGAGCCTTTCTTCAACTTGCCTTATGTTGTCTTCACTATCAACAACCTCCAGTAACATCTGAAGCCTGTGGGAGAAAACAAGCTCACTAAGTGTGGTTACATTTTGAAGAGTTGTGTGTCAGCTGCAATGTAGTTGCACCGTAACCCTCAACGCAGACCTATAAATACAGGTGTAGTCCTTATTATTATTAAGGCCACATTAGTTTTCTGTCCAAAACCCTGTCGGGACTCATAAAAGTGAGCGGTGAATGTAAAGATTTGTTCAGTTTATAAAAAGAAGAAGAAGAGAGAACTGTAATATACCAATATTCCAACATGTTAATTGTAACATGTTGATGTCAACACAGTCTCACGGCAGTTCGTGAAATAGTAACAAAATGCAATTAACAAATTCAAAATCAAGACACGAATGTTCTAGTTTTCTTCGTGTTGCTTGGAACAACTTTTTTCAGGTTTATGCGGAAAAACCCCTCCTACAATGGTTTTGTAAAAAACATTGAGGTTGGGCTTAAAAAACCTTCGTAGGCCTACAGTTAGTTTTAGGAAAACTGTCACATGTGTAACAAAACCACAACAACACTTTGAGACACGCCGGGTCAAACACTGATCTTGTGGTTGAAAGTCACGTGTTTGGGAGATGATTAAATTAAAGTATTACGTGAATGATCTATGATCACAATCTAATAATGTGCATTACATATCTTTTCAGTGTGGCAGCTTATAAAGAGTCTTTTCTTATTTCTCATCTAAACGCACCACAATAAATCTCAGGATGCGAGTGTCACCACAGATGTGGTTTATATTTAATGCTCTGCTGTTGAAACACAGATTTATTGACCGGAGAAGCTGGATCGGGAGCAAGATAATCAATCTATAAATATCAATCAATGTTTATAATTCCATGACTTTGACTGAGGACACACTGTTATTGGTCCAGACTTGAAAAGTTGTTTTGAACTACAATTAAACAATTTCCATTTTTCTATTATTTTTCATTCATGCAAATCAAACAACGGTTATGCTTGACACAAGAACAAAGAGAAGAGACCATTCTTTTATTATTTGAGTTATTTCCATCGAGGCTTTAGAATTGTGATTAAATAGACTGGACCCAATTCTTTTTCTGAACTCCTAAATTCCTGTGAAATATCTGCAGGAAAAGGTGTTTTTAGTGCCTCAAAGCTCACCTTAATTCAAATTTTGAGCAGATGATTTAAACTTATATTTACTTGCTATTACGTTATCACGTGTAGATTATGCCATGAGACTAGTTGGTGCTGTTTCATTTGTGCAAACTCATGGTTTTAAATGACAATTCAGACATCAGGCGGCACACATCTGTCTGGATGTCACTGTAACACAGCGAAGATAAACAGAAAGGCACATTTTAATGAGTCGCTTCTGAGCTCCAACAACGCTCATTTACACATTTAAAATTACAACAAGCAAATTGTTAATTACACTGAAGACTTACAGCTAAAAACAAATAAGTCCCGCTGTCGTCTCAAGTCACATCCGTATGTGAATTGTTGCGTTTAATGGATGCTTTGTGAGTTATTTCAACGAATGAGGCAGGTTATAATGTACAGAACAGGGATAGTAAGATCATACAAATACCAGAAGATGACAGAACTATCATAGTGCTGTGCTGTGCTTTGCTGCATCTATTTACATTTTCATTGGTTTTGTGTCAGAATAATAGGATTTCATTCAAGTGCTTTCTTTGTGACGAGTGTAGACCTATCTCGGGGCTTTTTAAAATATTCTCAGAGAGCACGATTTTCCATAAGTTTCACGTCAAAGGGATTTGTCCATTCAAGACGAATTCAAGACCTTACAAAATGTCATGTGCTGTTACAATGTTCAGATCTCCATTTAATGCAGTGCAACGTGCCTTTAAAGGTCATGCATACAGCATATTTTCATCAAGAAAAAAAGGCCCTTGTGAAGTTAGGGAAGGAATTCTTAGAAGTAATCAGGCATATCGAGAGAAGATAGACAAATGGAGCAAAAGAAAAGACACTTGCATATTCACTCGGATAAACAACCCCTCAAAATGACTTTCAAGGTCACCAAGATAAAAAAAAACATAATTTTGAAGTCCCACTTTTCCGTCTCCCTGACTAACGTCCCCCTCGCTCCTCATCTCTTAGTTTTTCTTCTCTCTCTTTCTCTTTCTGTCTCTTTCACTCTCCTCTCCCTGTGTCGTTCCCTGATCGGGCGGCAGACAGCGTGTAAGTGCTCGAACCCAGAGAAGTCTCCAGGAGCTCTTGTGATTGGCTGTGCTATGCAGCACAGTTCACAATCGGTTAAGGCACGGTGAGCTCCCGTTAACAGCTTTTCTCTGCTGCTCCTGTGGCTTTGATACTGTCACATAGACTCCAACTTCGCCCTTAACCCTTCGACCATGTGTTCTCTCTCTTTCTCTTTGTCTCGTTCACTCTCTCTCTCTTTGCACTTTTCCTTTCATTTTCAAAGCCTTAGACTATTGCCACTTACAGACATTTCTTACAACTCTCTCAAACTGTGTTACTCTCTCTCTCTTCTTTTTTTCTTGAAGTTTTTACTCTTAAGTCACTTAGAGCCTCTTCTCCTCTCACTCACCTTCTCCTGTCATCTTACATTTTATTCAGTTTTGTGTCCTCAGGGGGGGGGGGGGGGGGGGCAGAAGATGAAAAGAAAATAAGATAAAAGGGAGAGATGTTCTTTACAGCAATAAGTTGCCAAACATAATGGACGATGTGCATGATATTGTAGGTGTGCCTGATTATTTGTATGCAGGGGTGTCGTAAGTTTGGGAAAAGTCCACAGCAAAGTATCCCCAAGAAATACACTCCATTGCACACCTTTCAAGTTATGTCCACTGCAGTCGGTGCAAATTCAGTGTCAGATAAAAACTACAGAAGTGATTCAACTCGCAATATTTCAAATGGCCATCAGGGGCGTTGGTTGTAAAAAAAAAAAGGAAGAAAATGACCCTACTTCTAACTTGATTCATCACCTCAGGAAATATTTGAATATATATGTTTATGAACTCAATAGCTAGTTAGTCTTTTTCAATACAGCATGATGTTTATTTTTGTAAATGATAGTCCCATTTAGAATAAAATAGAAGATAAAGCAGGGTAGGGTTTAGGGCGTGGCTACCTTGTGATTAACAGGTGGTTACTGGAGTCATGGGGTAGCAATTATTTCCCCCAGGGGGCCAAATGAGGAACAGACAATATTGTGGAGGCGGGGCCAATAGCCTGAACTCATATTATATCAATTGTATTTCTTTGTAAAACGCATTAAATTGCATTGTTTTGACAAGCTGTGACTGGTTAGAGTAAATGTTATGATTATGAAGCAATGAAAAAGTGAGATTGCCTTACAAGAAATGTCATTTATTCTATAAAAAAAAAAAGAACAATAGTACACAAAATAAGAATGTGTTTACCATTTGCTTTAGGGCTGGGCGGTATCGGCCTACCGGTTTAAAATTTACATAATTTCCTAACGTTCTTTAACAGGGTAAAACACCACGACACAACAGTTTGTTACACACAAACAATTTGTAACACCAATAATTGTACGAATATAAAATTACACCGGCAAACTGCATGCTGGGTGCAGCTCGCCCACTATCACAACAAGAAGAAACTACATACACAAATGGAGAGAACGATGCAGGTGGAACGACGAGAGACAGAGATGCACCAATACAACTTGTGCCCAAGAGAGGAGCTGCGTTTGCTGTCTGGAGGGTTCAGCTCTTTTTTCTTGTTTAGTTGGAGAAATCTAGTCTCTGCTGGACTTTAACAAGTGTATCAAAGTCAGGCTGAATGTCTAAGTTATCTATGAGAAGCACAGCTGACAGATGATCATTAGCGAGAGAGGATCTATACTTTAATTACTTAAATACTATTAAATACTATTTTATATTAATATATTAATATTAAATATTTTTATCCAAAGCGACTTACAATCATGTTGCATTCATACACTGTAGACACAGCTACAGGGAGCAATTCAGGGTAAAGCGTCTTGCTCAAGGACATCGACTAGGCCGCGGATTAAACCGCCAACCCCCTGATTGAAAGACGGACCTGCTAACCACTGACCCACTGAGAATGTTTGTTCACTTGTGTAGGTCGAATCAAAGAGAACCAAGTTTTTTGGGCATGTCTCCTCATGTTTGGAAAGTTCTCCTCCTTGAGAGAGGAGTACAAATCCAGCAGGGATTCTGACTTGAAGTGCTCGGCCAGTACCACATCAGACTGCAAGTCAATGAGTTCCAGCTGAACATCACTGGGTGGATTATCCACACTGCAGGTAAAGGGAGAGGAGACCATGTGCATTTCATCTTCAACTGTTTTGAAATCTTCAAATCGCCTTGAAAACTTTCCATGCAGAGCTCCTAACTTGGACGAGTACTTGCGGAGGTGATCAGCTGATGGTGTGACTTCTTGCAACGTTGTCATGAAAGCCTTCACCTGGCTGTGCATTTCATCAACAAAAAGGCCCTTGCCTTGCAGTGTGGTGTTCAGTTTATTCATCAGTGCAGTCACATCCACAGCAAATGCTAAATCTGCATCACGTCCCCATCCGAGAGCTCTGAGGTGTCTTTTCCTTTCTTCTCTCAAAACTCCCGAATCTCTGCTTTCAGGTCCCAAAATGTTTTCAGCACTTTGCTCAGGCTGAGCCATCTGACAGTTGAATGGTAACCAATGTCACCATGTTCCGTGTCTCGCTGCTCCAAATCGAAACAAACTGTTTGTGATTTAATGCTCATTCTATTGTGATTCAATGCCCTGATGAAATTTACTATTTTAGTTACATCAGTGGCTCACTTTTAGCACTGACTTGCACAACACGTTTTGATGTATAATACAATGTAAAAATAAAAATTTCTGCTCTGGGTTGATTTCTGTAACTTTATCTTGCATCCGTTTCAAAAGTCAAACATTTTTCCCCAGTCAGATTTGGACAACCATCGGTTGTGACACCTGCCAGTCTTTCCCATCTCAGCCCCAGCTCGTCCATGCATGCAGTCCGTCAACAGATAGCTCTCTGTCGTCGTCCCTTTCGTTGACCGCAGTGCTGCCAGCTCCTTTACAATCTTGAAGTCTTTCGTTAACCGACAGAAAAACACAAGTAACTGGGCTGTGTCACAGATATCACAGCTCTCGTCCAAAGCTAAGGAGAAAAAGTCTACATTTGCCGCCTCACGTTGCAGCTGAAGCTCCAGATTCCCCGCGATGTCCTCGATCCTTCTCGTCACGATTCGCCTGGCCAGCACGACTTTCTCAAATGATTCTTTTTTTTCGGGGCATATTAGCACCGCAGAGTCCACCAAGCACTTTTTAATGAACTCCCCCTCAGAGAATGACTTGCGTTTTTTGGCGCTTTTGTGGGATATCACAAGGCTTGTCTTGGTTGCTGCACCACTGGATGTGTATAGCTTGGTAAAACCGCCTTGTTGCCTCTGTAGCTTAGCTAGCGATGCTTCTGATGCCCGTGCCCGTTCAGCATCGGTCAAGTTCTTGTATTTTCCCGCATGTTTCGCATCGTAATGTCGATTCAAATTGTACTTCTTAAAAAAGGCAATCTGCTCTCCGTAAACTAAACACACGGCTTTATCACTGATATCAGTTCATGTTTTGTTGAAAACTCTGCATTCGGCAACAACCTTTCTTTCTTTTTAGCATGAGCGGCCATTATTGTCTATCTTGTGACATAATGTCAGGTAATGACACGTAAAGTCACTCGCCTCATCACGCAATGTTTAACGCCACGTATCGTGTCATTCGGTACAATTAAACAAATATATACAAGCAACTAAGTTTTAGTCAACGCGTTAGGTAAAATTAGAAAATACTATAACAGCTCTGCTGTTATGTTCAAGTTAAATGCTGTAGGCCTACTGTGCAGATGCTGTGTAATTTCCCACTGTTGTGTGACATTGAAATGTGTTTCAGAACTGAGTCAGGCGTGAAGGACACACACGAGAGGTGATTGTGTGCGTGTCAGAACGGATGGCGCGGGAAAACAGCCAATAGGCTGCTTAAAACGGAATGCCTACATTTTTATTTTGCTGGGGTTAGGGCTGGCAGTAACCATTTGCAGTTCAGCAATAAAGCGAAGTTGAGGGGCCGGTCAACATCAGCCCAACGTCTATGGCCAGGTCTGTTGTAGTCAAACCAATGGGTGACATCACTGTGAGTACCTTGACTTGTTATATAAAATCCAGTAGACATTTGCAATTCCAGTAGGCTACAGAAACTAGTGATCTTGAAATGTGACACATTCATGGATTTATACAGATAACGGGGTACAGCGTTGGAGGCGGATTCCTGTACGGTCTTGAAAGTTGCTCAGATGCACATTAAGCAACAAAGTAAAAAACTCAGATAAAATCGACCCCATTTTTTGGCGACCTTCTGGCGACCTTCTGCTTTCTGCGGACCATAGAGAAAGCGCCATAGCATTTTCTTTAAGCCCGCCTCCAGGCCCTTGGTCCAGCCTCGTTTTTTGAGGCTCATTACATTACATGTCATTTAGCAGACGCTTTTATCCAAAGCGACTTACAATAAGTGCATTCAACCTAACCATTACATGTATTCATAGTCACAGACTTTCAATGAATGTTTTTGTTTTTTTCATGAATTGTAATCACATTGTATCCCTAACATTGATATAAATAAGCTTTTAGCTAAACATAATCCTAGTTTTTTAAGAATTGTCCAATACCTGTGTTCCCTATAAGCCAGGATTAGACCCCGAACATGGATGTAGAAACAAAATATCTGTCAGTAAGTACTGTTACTATTGTAAATCATTGTGTTTGTTTGTGGCAATAGTCTGTGGAAAGCCCAAAGCGAGTTGGGTGTTGAATAACTTGATCCGGCCCACAGAGCCCTGACCCCATCTCACACCTGTAGGACCAGTTGGGGCCGGCTCTGAGCCCGGCATTACCACCCAACACCACCAACACTCCTGTGACTGAATGGGTGCAAATCGCTGCAGCCAAGTTTCAAAATCATGCAGGAAGAGAAGAGCCTGAAATCATAGCATGTTTGGAATCAGATGTTCAACAATCACCTAAGGCGTCATATTCAGGCGTCTGTATGTATGTTTAATGGTATGCTGGGATTGTCGATTGATCATACAAAAGCAAAACTGAAGATTTCTTTGTGTCTTTGGTGGCTGTTAGAACCTTGTGATTGTGTTTTTTTTTTAGATAAATGTTGTCCCACAGAATCCAAGCCGTTGCTTCTATTTACTTATTGCCAGGAACTAAATCATTACTCTGTCACAGCTTTTCTGTCGTATCCGCCTCCTTGGGATGAAAGGAAGACGAAATGTTTATGTTTGAGTAGAAATGAAAATCACACAAAAGTGCGACTGAAATGCACATTTCCAGCTTTTTGTGAAGGTGTTCATGTAGCAGCTAGCAATGGAAGGCAGTATTGCCTTAAGAAAATAATGTTTTTCTCCTCCCATGGTTTTTATTGTCAAAAGGCAGTGAACCATTCTCTCAGAAACACAAAAGATGTGCAGTGAGAGAGGCCAATGGCTCGATCTGCCCAGAGTGTTCTTTTCTTCTCCCCCTTTTCTCTTTTCTCTATTGTGGCTCACAGAAAAAGATTTAAGTGGCATTTAACTCTTCTACTCGTTGCAGACATGGCCTACAGCAGTTATTCTATTATTTTTCTCTTCCTATATGCAAGAACGTATACCTGCATCCCTATTATTTTCTTTTCTTGAGCGATTCTGTCATTTTTGATATTCTAAACGCAAAGTTCACTTGCTTTTTCTGAAGAGTTTGATCAAATCCTTTTGCCTTCTTCTGCATCGTCTTGTGATCGAAGCCCCATATTCTAGTCATGTGATAACAAGCCGTCGTATATCAGAGGGTATAGTAGCAGCTTGTCCAACGAACCAAATACAACTGTTCTTAGGGTTTACATTTGGTTGGCTTTAAGCTTTTGAATCACTTGATTAGAGTTGGAGGAAAGCTTTTGGTCTTAGTTAAAAGAAACCAACATTTATTGTCAGTGGGAAACCGGAAAAAGCACCAGTCGAAACACATGTTGCTGTTGGCTATTTGCTGAACGGCTGATGCTCACATTTTCTGGTTCCTGTTTAAAGACAGCATTCAGTGTTGGATGGGAATGGCCTCCTTGATGTTTCTAAAGATGAAAATGATCAATCACTTTTCTGATTTGAAATATTTCCTTCAATTCTGTTTAAAGATTCAAATTCAGAGTCTGTCAGTTTTTTTGCCCCCTAGCTCAGCTGTCCCATCACGTCAGAGTGCTCTTCTTTTTTTTTTTAAGATTGATTTTTTATTAACACATTTTTTTTTACAGGATATTTGTAGTGAAATAGCCAGCATTTACAGTTTGTTATGCTGAACATATTATTTTACAAAAAGAAAATACACAAATGTATAACCTTGTAGAAAACACCACACAAGGATGATGGTTTTTTTTTAACATAAGATGAAAACAAGGAGAGAGAAAAAAACAAGACAAAACAAAACAAAAATATTACACAAACTTTTCCCCATCCCACCCCTCCCCTTGTATGACTCTCAGTTTCCTTTCATTTATACATCTACACAGTCTCTACACAGTTTACATACACCCATCCGTACATATTTATATCTACATAAACCAATACAACACTCACAACATACAGGACTGTCTCAGAAAATTAGAATATTGTGATGAAGTTCTTTATTTTCTGTAATGCAATTAAAAAAACAAAAATGTCATGCATTCTGGATTCATTACAAATCAACTGAAATATTGCAAGCCTTTTATTCTTTTAATATTGCTGATTATGGCTTACAGCTTAAGAAAACTCAAATATCCTATCTCTAAATATTAGAATATCATGAAAAAGTATACTAGTAGGGTATTAAACAAATCACTTGAATTGTCTAATTAACTCGAAACACCTGCAAGGGTTTCCTGAGCCTTGACAAACACTCAGCTGTTATAAATCTTTTTTTTACTTGGTCTGAGGAAATATTCAAATTTTATGAGATAGGATTTTAGAGTTTTCTTAAGCTGTAAGCCATAATCAGCAATATTAAAAAAAATAAAAGGCTTGCAATATTTCAGTTGATTTGTAATGAATCCAGAATGCATGACATTTTTGTTTTTTTAATTGCATTACAGAAAATAAAGAACTTTATCACAATATTCTAATTTTCTGAGACAGTCCTGTATACATCACTGTGGACCCCCCAAAACAAAACCAAAAAAATAAATAAAAAATCAAAAAGTGCTCTTCAGCACATCAATAGGCTTCCAGTTCATAACGCCTTGATGTTACAGCGCTGAGATGACATACAGGACTACTGAGTTGCAGCAGGAAGTACGAAAGTAGACACATACAGCACAAGCATCTATTGCAACAGAGGTGAGGTGAGCTCCAATGCGAAACACCGCTGGTTCAAACAGTGACACTTGTTGCGACCCGCCATTTGTCTGGAAGGCTGTCAAACCTCAGCAGGCATCCACTCTGCATGACCGGCATTCGGGTTTGCACCGTCAACACCTCATCAGCACACATGGCACACAAACATGCACTGCTTTTGTTCCGATGATGATGTGCACACTCCATTGATTGTTTTATGTTAACCTTCGTTTCAGAACTTGGTCAATTTAATTAAGGCCCTAAACAAATTAAATGTGGATGATTAAGTATACTTTTCCAGTCCATCTGATTCGTTAACATGCGACTGACGCCTGAGCAATCCCAATGGCTGAAGAAGGTGGTGGGATACGTTCAAAAAGGTGCAGTTGTATGTCTTTGTTGAATTCATACTTGACAATATACTATAAGATTGTCCTGAATGATGTTTCTACTTATATACATTTTCTCTCATCTTTTATTGTTTCTGTATGCTTTGTAAATGGTAAATAATGCATAACGTTGTAGTCCTATATTCTGTCTATAAATTGACTTTATAACATCTGTCTAGGGATTATAGTTGAAAAAATAACCTCTTGGCTAACTCTTTGCCTTCAAAAGCCTTTGGTTGCTTTCGCAATATGCAAAAGACCTGGACGACCACAGAGAACAATTGTGGTGGATGACAGAAGAATTATTTCCCTGGTGAAGAATAAGCCTTCAAAACCGTTGGCCAGATCAAGAACACTCTCCAGTTGGTAGGCGTATCTGTGTCAAAGTCAACCATCAAGAGAAGACTTCACCAGAGTAAATACAGAGGGTTCACCACAAGATGTAAACCATTGGCGAGCCTCAACAACAGGAAGACCAGATTAGAGTTTGCCAAAAAACATCTAAAAGATCCTGTTCAGTTGTGGAACAACACCCTATGGACAGATGAGACAAAGACCAACTGATACCAAAATGATGGGAAGAGAAGAGTCTGGAGAAGGAAAGGAACTGCTCCTGATCCAAAGCATAGCCCCTGCTCAGTGAAGCCTGGTGGAGGGAGTGTGATGGCGTGGGCATGTATGGCTGCCAGTGGAACTGGTTCCCTTGTATCTATTGATGATGTGACTGCTGACAAAAGCAGGAGGATGGATTCTGAAGTGTTTCGGGCAATAATATCTGCTCATATTCAGCCAAATGCTTCAGAACTCATTGGACGGTGCTTCACAGAGCAGATGGACAATGACCCGAAGCATACTGCGAAAGCAACCAAAGAGCTTTTGAAGGCAAAGAAGTGTAATGTTCTGCAATGGCCAAGTCAATCACCTGACCTGAATCCAATGGAGCTGCATTTCACTTGCTGAAGACCAAACTAAAGGGGAAATGCCCCAAGAAGCATCAGGAAGTGAAGACAGTGGCAGTAGAGGCCTGGCAGAGCATCAGGGATGAAACCCAGCGTCTGGTGATGTCTCTGGTTACAGACTTCAGGCTGTCATTTACTGCAAAGGATTTGTAACCAAGTATTAAAATGGACAATTACAACGATGATGATGTTAGTTTGTCCAATTACTTTTGATCCCTTAAAAAGGAGGGTCCATGTATAAAATGTGTATTAATTCCTACACCGTTCACCTGATGTGGATGTAAATACCCTCAAATTAAAGCTGAACGTCTGCTCTTAAAGCACATCTTGATTGTTTCATTCAAAATCCATTGAGGTGGTGTACAGAGCCAACATTTTGAAACTTGTGTTAATGTCCAAATATTTATGGACCTGACTGTATGTCTTATTGTGTATGTTATACCTTGAATGCATCAGAGAGAAAAGCTGACAGGTTCAATGCCACACTCGATGTCATCATTGCCCAGATTAAAATACCTCCTTCACTCTCCTGCTGCGTCTCCATGACTCCCCAGAAGATGCAGACTTGAAAGCAGTGTGTGACAGGTGATGAAGATCTCCAACACAGAATAACGCAGCACAATCAACCTGTCGGCGTCTGATGTGTGCCCAAAGCCCTCTGGGGGGTGTCGTTTATACTGCTCTCTCCATTGGAATCGCAGCTAACTGCTTTTGATGGCAGGTGCCACATGTAATGGAGGGATGAAGATGTCGCCCTCCTGCAGCAGACATGACCTCCAGGGCCCCGGCTCATCGCGTTTAGTTGGAGATGGATCTTGTTGGGACCTTGCCGGTGTTATGGTGTTCCCTGCTTGGCTTCTCTCTCCTCAGAGCCATAATCACAGCAGACTGCATGTCACAGCGCCCTGTTCTAATTGGCCTGTCACTCTCCATGCGCTGTAGGAGAGGGAGGGGTTGGCCTTTGTGGGGCTGCCATGGCGACTGGGCCATTTAATGAGAACGAGCACGCTGTGACTAATGACATCCCTGAGCCCATCGGATATACTGCAAATGGACAATTTGCTGCATCACTCACACACAATACACAAACATAAAGGCACACACCTCAGTGTGGTCAAACCTCATTGAATAGAAGACAGTCATCACCATGAATCAATGCATGACAAGTGGACTTCAGCATTAATGCTAAGGCTATCATCTATTATCATACACCTTTAAGCATTAATAGTTTTATATAATACGGCTACTGATAATGTTATATTGAGATATTAACTGCAGCTTAAAATACACATTAACTATTAGGTGGGCCATTGCTCTGGAGGCATTACGCATATCATCCATAACAGGAGTATGGATTTCAAGTGAGGCGTGATAACAGTCGACCATGTTCGCAGGAGAGAGAGAGAGAAAGAGACATGTACTCGATCATCTTCTATCTCTTCCCATCATCCTGTTTATTGGTCCATTAGTGACCAAGTGACAGCATGAAACATATGGATATCTATCAAGTATATCACTTCCTGTGCTGGAAGGCAACTTGCCATAATTTTTGATTTCCCAGAAGTTGACAACATACCTAAAACAGTCATTAGACTTAAGGTCAAGTTTACAAGGGTAGCACAATTCAGGCAGCATGCAGCCTCCAGTAGATTTTCTTTTCTTTCTTGCGAAGGCTGGTTTGGGGCTAAATAATTAATTGATTAGGCTATGGAACATTTTAATAAATATATTTATTAACAACGCTAGACATTGACGTGCATCATTGTCTACAACAAACACTTTGATTAGGATTCTCAAGTACTGCAATATTTTAATTAAAAACATTGATAATATTTGATAGGATCAGTAAGTGCAGAAAGAAGGGAGACAGATGCAGAAATAAACTGGAAAACTGAAAGAATATTGACAGAATAGCCGATCAAATAACAAACAACACAGCTGAAATGTCAACGAGCCTGCAAAACCAAAAAGTTGACTTTACTGAGAAAATATTCCAGGTAGGAGTCCTGCTAACATTAGCTCTGAATTAAGCTCCTTTTTTAAGGCCGAACACCCGGTGAGCTATAAAGACACCGAAATGCGTTTCTAGTCACCTTATTGGCTCATCTGCTATCGACTGAAGAAGGTAATCAGTGAAGTTAGTAAAACCAATAAAATGGATCACATTATAAACACTCTATACGTGTTATGTCTTTCAGCTCATTGATTTTTTTCTTCTGGGCCACATTTTTACTGTTTTGGTTCACTCTCACATCAGCGTTGTTTTCAGCTTTAAAACTCTAAAAACAATCCCGCTACCTGCGCATTATCAAAGAGTCAACAGACAAAATTCGCGCCACCTGAATAACTATATAAAAGGATAGAGGAGACTTACTTTTATCAGATGGCCAACAGCATACAGTTCGGCATATCAACTTATAAAGGGAGGACATGTTAGTGTTAGCTGGTTTAGTGACCGAGAACTACCCACTGCAGGTTTACGTATAATCACATCTGGTGTGATGAGCAACATGAACAGTGCTTGGTGATAGGAGTGAGAGAATGGGAGAAACAGCAGCCAAATAAAGGATATTAGACAGAATGTTGTTTGTCAAACTTCTGGTACTGTCTTGGTTATGGCCCAATATAGCCAGATATTTTATTATGGCCTATTCTGCTATGTGGGTAATATAGAGAAAGGGACATTGCTGGTATCTGTGCCATTAGAGTCATTACCATTAATTAGTGCCTTGGTGAGGCACCATATCGAGAGTTCAACATGCTTGCAAAATCAAAACATGAAACGAAATGCCAGGGACAATCTGTTCCTCGCTGCAATACTCAGTTAATCAGTGATAATGTTTTGCTAAACTATAATCTCATCTGTGAATATTTATAAGGACTCTAAGGGATATTTGAAGGGAGCGCTTGAGGCTCCAATCTGAAAGATGGCCAAGCTGTTGACAGACTGTTGAATCCCTCAGCTCTCATGTTGGCCGCCTTTGTGTCCTCAGTGGCTCTGCAGTGTGAAAGCAGAACATGGCTGTGTTTCCGTAACAGCATGGAGTAGTTTTTTATCAACAAACCGCCATTTTAAATGCCACACACCCTCGCGGCCCACAAACTCACACACACATGAAGGAACACAGTAAAATGGCATGAGATTAGAGTTTATCTCTCTCTGCCTTTTCTTCTTGCACATTTGGTGTCCCAGGATGATGACGAGCGACATCTCTGAAGGGCATCAGAAATGTTTACAGCCCATGTAGCCTTTGAGAATCGATAATGACATGAAGACCCTGGGCAGGTTAATGGCGTGTGAAGAGACTGTTATGTATAAAATCCAGATTGCTTCTTGTGGAAATGGTGCCTGCCTCACATCTGAGTCCGACTGCTGTGGCTGATCTAAGTCTGGCCTGTGACCCTCGTCGAGATGCACGTCGAATAAGCCAAATCAATCTTGGAGACAGCGTTGGGCCATTACAGACCACATGAAATGGCCGACGCAGTCAGCCCTGTGGGTTTGCCTTGATTTAACAACATATTAAAATCACACTGAGGACAGTGGCGGATGAGTGTGGATGTGTTCTGAAAGTCCAGGCCCAGGTTAAGTATCATAACAATAAACTATGATGGGAAAAAAAAGGGTAAAAGCACCCTGAGATCAGGACCGAGGGGCAATTGCAGCCTGCTTTGTGGCTAACCAGCTATGGTTCGGTTTCTAGCAGGGGCCTCCCCGGCTGATGGGACACGTAACCCCTCGGAGGTTACATTTATTGGTATGGATTTTGTGCTGCTTACTGGTGCATTGAATCAGTGTGACCAAGCAGGCAAGCTGAGGGAAATGGGGCTGTTCTGAGAGTGAATTATATGCAGTCACACACTCAATTTATCCCTGCAAACCTAGTTAGGGAGGGAACAGACAGGGAGGCATACACATGCTGTGGGATGGTGCTTATGTACGCTGACACGCATGCATCCGTTAAAACATGCACTCCACATTAGCTAACAGGATTAAGAACATTAAAACACGACAAAATCCAATTTCTCATTTGTGCAATAATTTGAAATTATACAGTATGTCAAGCAATGACATTACACCACATAAATGTGGTCAAAATAAAATGTAACATAAAAAAGAGCGTCTTCAAATGCATCCAGCCACTACTGATTAAAAATAGGCCGACAGGTATCAGTCGGTGTGTGTCATTAACTTCCACTACTCATGCATATTAAACCTCAACTCGACACCGACCCACGATATAATTGACCGTGTTACAGCCGGCGGTCTCGCAGACAGACAGCGGAGAACTGTGTTGCCAGGCTGTTGTGTTTGATCTGGATGACTATGTTGAAACCTCTTAATGCCATTTCATATCAAATATTCATCTTCATTTCGCAGGCCGTGAATCATCAAGGTGTTTCTGGCCCTCCGCCCCCGCTCCTGTCCTGTGGCAGAGCAGCCAGCTGTTTGAAATTAGACACCAGATTGTGTTACTTAAACCGCTAGCAGGAGCGATGCTGATCGCTCGCTAACCCAGCAAGCAATCTGTTAGTGTGCTGAATCGTGGGAATGTGCTCATGAGTGCGTTCTTGTAGTATTTAAAGCCTGGCCTCCTTCCCAAACTCGCTTGAAAATATAGGTCGGCAGGGATGCTACTGAAATACACTGGATAGAATAGCAATGGGACTTTTTTAGCAGCAGTCTTTGGAAGAACTATCACATGCTAACAGTTAGATTTGCTATTAATGACACACTATTGTTTCGTCTTTCCTTTCATGAGCAAGATTTGTCTGCAGTCGTGCTTGGAGCTAAACACTAACGTCAGCATGCTAACAGGCTCACGATGACCATGCTAACGCACTGATGTGCAGCAGGTCTAATGCTCACAGCGTAAACCATCTTCATTTAGTATGCTAGGCTAGCATGATGTTATTTGCTAATTAGCAGTATATAAAAAGTACAACAGAGGATAATGGGTAGTTTTGGTACATCATTAGTTTTATACATATTTAGTCATACATTTTTAACCTGAGTTGTTACAATTCATGCTGAGGGCAAAATATGTGAGCTGAACAAAATGTACATGATAATTGTTAACATACACAAGAAGATATGTTCTCAATTATATGATGTGTATACAGTATATATATATTGTATGTCATAAACAGACCTTATAGGGTTAATCCTGTCACTGTTTTGATGGACAAAGAGAACAACCAATTAGAGGTACTGAAGATGACATGTGACAACGAAAGTTTGACTGAAACCAAGTGATGCCTCACGTTCTATCATTACTTCATATTTATATTTTCCGTTAACACTGGGTATACAGCCAGGATCGCTTTACATTACACACATCTGCTAACACTAATCCATACAATAGTTGTTAACACCTCAAACTTGAAGGTGGGGCTAGAGGAAAGGTCATGAAGTCATTAGGATACTTCCTTTCCTGACCATGAATGTCTGGACAAAATGTTATTGCAATCATGTAATAGTAGCTGAGGTAGTTCACTCTTGGTCAAAGAGGTATTCTAATTGTCATATTGGCATGTTCCTCTCTTGAGCATAACAACATACCAGTACATTAATTTCAGGTAAATGGCCGTCTGTTTCCAATCCTAATTCCATTTCAATACACAACTTATATATTTTTGTTTGTAAATTAATCTTGAATTGGCATCTGTCATAATGCATTATTAGACTATAACTTTTCTGTAATCTTTTGAGCTTTTCTCTGTTCTAATTCTGTTTAATATTTTATGTCTATATATGTATCTATAATTATGTTTGTGTCTTTATACATTATTGTTCTTGAATTCCGACTCTAATGCTCAGACACTGAAAATATTAAAATATGTATAAAGTTGTGACCATTAAATATGTATTATTATTAATTCTCAATAGTCTTGGAGCTTCTTTGTGTATAGTATCACGACTCATTATGTTGTCATTGCTAGTGAATTAATAGAGGCAATTGAAACGTTAAACTCTGCAGTTGCACATGTTAAAGAAATGTTGAAGAAATTTCATTATTAACGAGCCATTGGTTTTCGTCAGGAGCTGTCGGGTTTTGTCTGATCTGACCTGCTCCTGATTTAGTGTACAAAAAAAGACTTATTTAGTAAAGCCCATTTCTTTTGTAACTCATTTTCCCATTTATTTCTTCTACTTTACTTTATATTCTATCGACTTTCACATATAGGGTATTGACGTAATTACTGTATTTCAGATTTCTTATTTGTTGAAGCAGCTTGTGTCTTAAATATATTGAGTTAATATAGTTTTTAATATATTGTAGATCTGATACCTGACAAATGTTTTACAACTGTACCATTGTATCTCTAATAAACTCAGTGTGTCTAAAATCAACCATTTCCTTTGTATAACCTTTTCCTCTTTTAATTTCCTCAATGGCTCTTAATCTCTATCATTCTTAAAGTCATTATTTCCGATTTAAAAGCTCATTATTAAAGATGACTTACCTAAAAAGGAACCCTGTTTCAAAATGGCCATTAATCTTTAGCTTAGTTTGTGAGATACATTGATCTTCTACTCTTGACTTTTACGAAATGACCAGTAATGACTGAGGGATGGTTACTCATTCTTACTTTGATTACGGATTAGCATTCGTCAATACTACTGTTTACAGTTACATGATACCGTGTGATAATCCCCAGTCGCTGTCTTGTAAAATCAATCACACCATTGAAGCCCAGAGACAATAGTTGTGAGATGGCTGAATGCTGTGGTGAAGTCAGATGGGCTTTGATAGATGGTTGTATTCTCTGAAGAAGGTAAAGAAACAGTTTGTGATTAAATCTCCAACAAAGGGATTTTGAGGAAGTAGTAAAAATAAATTGCTGCAGTTATTTCCCCTTTTCTCTGTTAGTGGTGTATGTGACAACAGTATGTGCATCTTTTTCAATTTCTGCATGCAGAGCGGCGAGATTGTAATGCAAACCCTAAACTCACTCCAGTCTAACTATCATTCTAGTGATCTTTTCATAATGACATTCATGAAGAAAGTGACCAACACTGAGAGACGGTTTGGCAAGCATTTATTCACAATAAAGGGCAATTACACATGAGCTTATCAAAACTGGATAATAAGCATTGATTTGATGCAGGTCTTTCTCAACAGTCAATTTATATAAAGCTCATTAATATTTGGTTGCATGAATCAAACTCACATTAACCTTTAGCCTTGTTTCTCTTCCCTGCATTCAACGCTCACTCTGATTGTCACAAAACCAGCAAGCCATGTTTTTACATCTAAATGTTTATGCAAAACAGAGAGCATTTTGGTATTGGTAAATGTGGCTTGTTTATCCTTCAAAAGAAACCATTAGTCAAACAAACAAAGAGTGGGATGTGAGCAGACGTTACTGGCAGAAGCATTAAAATCCACTGCAACTCTCTGCCAGGTTAGTAATTGCTCTTTTTATGGTTGTAATTATTTCCTCTAAGGTGCGCACTGTTGCACACTGCAATTATACATGTGCTGCTATCTCTGTGTGTAAGGGAATGTGGATGGAGAGATGTGGGAAGAATTGAGTTGTGGGCGTGTGTGTGTGTGTGTGCGTGTGTGTGTAGGTGTGTGTGTATGTGTGTGTGAAATGTACAGCGAGAAAAAATTATGTTTGTGAAAAATATATATATATTTGTGTATTCCTGCTTCAGTTAAATCCTCACTTCAGTAACACAACCCTGCTGAAAGGCACTGTACAGAAAACACAGCATGTACGCAAGGTCAATAACTATTATTCAGAATTTGTATTCGTTTCTCCCCCTGTCTTCTCCATCTGACACTTTCTCTTTGATTTTTTCTCTGTTTGATCTCTAGACAGTGTGACTTGCAGGACCAGCCTGGAAAATACTGTGCAGACTGTTTTCTGAGTTTCTCAGACGCTGCAAGGACATGGGAGCTTTTGGACAGAGGTCCAAACATTTCTATGGGTGATTCTGTGAAAATGCAGCAACAGCAACACTCGGTAGAGAAGACCTTCCTTTGCATATTATTCATTAAAATGATATATGCACCTTTGCAGCCTACCAGTGAGTACAACATTCATTTTTTAATAAATAACTATACCGTGTAGAGAGGATACAATACTGCAATGATTATACTCAAGTAGAGGCCCTGAAGTATTGCGCATTATAATGTGATCAGATTAGAGCCTTGTTAGTAAAGACAGTTTAGGAGATGTCTCCAAAATGGGCGTTTGGGCATTTGAGTTCTCAAGTACCAGATTATATATCAAATTGTTATATTAATAATGGGGTTCAATACATGCAAATACAGCATTACAAAAAAAAAGTAATGTTCATGTAATATTTGATTACACCTGACTGTGGGCAGCAACAATTTTGAAGAATATTTTTCAAATGATCTTCAAACTTCTACAACCCAACAGGTTCAACTGGGAGCCATAAAATGAAAGGTGCTAAAGAAGTGAATACACATTCTACTTATCTTCTTTGCTGAGTAACCTTCGATTGAAAATGGATTCACAATTGTGTTTCCAGTGGGTACAGATAATCGACAACATGTTTTCGCTTAATGGATGTGAATTCATTATGTGAAACGCTTGTTAAAAGGTTACTTAAGTGAAAACAAAATTGCCAGTCCTCAAAGCTGCAGTATTCAGTATAGCTCATATCACTCACATCTAATGCAAGGGGTCACTCAAGGTGGAAGCCACAGAGAATCACCATCACTTGGCGAAGCGTTTTAGCATTTTTTAGCCTGTCACTTTAACAGTTCAAAACTTAATTGTTTTGGTTTTCTGTCACTGTAAAAGTTTTTTTAAAATTGTTATGAAGCTCTCTCTTCAAGTGGCCCCAAAAATGTAATGCAACTTGGACGTAAGTCATAACACTGCCACTTAACACATATCCCATTACAATATAAAATGGCAGTGAAGAGTGTTCCCTTTGAGAGTGTTTAAAATGTAAGCAGTATGTTTCTGCTGCAGATGGAACAGAATAGCTGGAGGTTTAAGAACTTTATCATAATGGTGGAGTGTTTGAATCAGTCATTCCCAAAGACTTGGTCGGGACCCACAGTTGGATAAAAACAGCCACTATTGAACCCTAACAAGGTTCATAGGGCCCTCTTACTGTAATACATAATCTTGTTCTTTCATATTTTATAAATGTGATTTATAATATAATCTACAATATATATATTTTGTTATAATATATTTATGATATGTATATTGTAAATTTACATTGTATGGTATTTATACTGAATATTATGATATGATATATATATATATATATAAATATCTCTATATATAAATATATATATATATATATATATATATATGAATAAGATGTCCTTATTATGTCAGTTTTTGAATAAATGTTAAATATTTAACTACAAAGTAGAAATACGTGTTCTGGGATATTTGATGAAATTGATTGAATGGCCCTTCCAAAAAAAATTCCACCAGCTGCCACTGCCGGCATTCTAGACTGGTGTCTGGGTCCCAATGTGTTGTTGAGTTATTTTGTAATCATGTCACGTTGCTTACTTAGTTAATATATATTTATTATTTAGCCAAACTGTGAAGTCTTTCCTGAAATGGAATATTTCACGGCAACAATGTTGCATTAAATGACACGAAAAGCCCAAAATGGTTTATCATGACTCGGAGAATGTCCTAAAAATGCTGTGCTATTTATTTTCCATCCCATGAGATGAGGTTGGACTATAACTGTCAGTCTCCTACTATCTATTCGCTGCTGCTGCTACAACCATTGGTTTGGTGTCAGATGTTGCTTTAGTTTATCTTCATGCTTTGTGTTGCACCTTTAAAACATCCGCCCACACATATTCTTCCTTCTTGCACCCAAAAGCACTCGTGAAACCAGCAGTTACTCTTTAATTTGGTCTAATTTATTTTAATTTGTTAAATAAAGCTTATTTTGTTAAGTGTTCATCTTGGTGTGTCTCCCAATTGTTATTCAATTCAATTCAATTCAGTTTATTTTGTAAAGCCGGATCACATCGGATCAGGAAAACCCTCGGAAAAAACCTTTCACATGGAAAAAAGGGAAGAAACCTTCAGAGGAGAATCCCGCTCCCCAGATGGACATAAGCAAGAGATGTCATGTATACCAAATGAGCAATGTTACAAAGTTACAACACATTCAATGAATAGAACAGAAATTATAAATAATGAGTATTAGAGCAGAGACCATGATCCAGATTCCGACAATCAATGAAACAGAAGAAGAAAGAGAAGAGGGGGGCATCAGCAGGGCGACAGAGGCAGGAGGCCGGCCCACCGGGCATGAGGCATCGCGAAAGAGGCCGCACCAATAAGGCCAGGCCCTTGAGGCAGGAGGCACAACGAAGGAGGCAGGACCATTGGGAAGGAGACCAAGTCCAGGCCAGAGGCTGGATGCAGGAAGCAGGGGCAAGGGGTCAGGACCAGCTTTAGACACAGCCAGGTCCAATTGACTCTATGAGACGTGAAGTCACAAAGACTCCTTGGAAGAAGTAGTTATTAGTGGCGAGATGTCAATTCATCCATAAGGAGAGAGAGGAGAGAGGACCTCAGTGTATCCTAAAACGTAACCCAGCAGCCTATAAGCCTATAGCAGCATATCTAGGAGCTGAGCCAGGTGAACCTGATTCAGCCCTAACTATAAGCTCTGTCAAAGAGGAAAGTCTTAAGTCGACTCTTAAATGAGGTGACTGTGTCTGCCTCCCGGACTGAAGGTGAAAGCTGGTTCCATAAACAAGGAGCTTGATAACTAAAGGCTCTGGCTCCCATTCTACTTTTAGGGACTCTAGAAACCACAAATAGCCCCACATTTAGTGAGCTTAGCTCTCGAGTGAGGCAATATGGTACTACAAGCTTCTTGAGATATGATGGTGCATCACCAATAAAGTATTGTAGGTGAAGAATTTTAAATCTGATTATTGATTTTACAGGGAGCCAGTGCAGAGCAGCTAATACAGGAGGAATGTGACCTCTTTCATCATGGCTACTTGAACCAGGTCGTTCATCACAAAAACTTTGCTCAGCACACGCAGCATGTCAGTCAATTACTAACAAGACATTGCAGTATGCCAAAGATGCACCATATGTTTCAGGTTATTTGAAAATGTTACAACCATTACATGTTTTATTCACCCGAGAATGCTTGTCTCACTCATTACGTATTCACAATTCCTTAATGACCAAATGTATTGACTACTAATTTGCGTCAGTGAATGAATGCTACTTTCACCATTGACTTTGTCTGATCCTGGGGACAACTGTTGCAGCCCAGAGGGAGTCTTTTTAATCATTCAGTGTGTTTAGATTGGAGGAGTTGCAATAATTGTCTCTTCCTCTCGTGTGTGGTATAACCGTATCCTGAGAGACAACATCTCTTGGGAAGATTCTTCCTGTCGTCACACTGCTCCACATTCCCTTTCAGCTGAACTGGGAGCTATATTTATTTTCCTTTTCTTTTATTTGGAGGATTTGTTATCATTGTTCAACCTGAGATGTGCTGAGCAGCTGCCAATTAACCTGACTCCCTGTGTTTGACCTCATCAGTGTGGCATTAAACTAGCACGGTCACCAGGGCCCTGTGCCGAATCACAAACCTGTACTGACAGTAGGATGAAGGTACATCTATGCCAATTTGTGTTTTTTTGTTTGTGGTGCATCATTCTTAGGAAGGAACATGCTGGATGTGTGCCTCAGTGAGAATACATTAGTGTGTGTGTGAGTGCTCAAAGAAAGTCAGCCTGTCAGGGCTGTCTGTATCCGCCTCACCCTCACGTCTTTGTCTGGGTATTAGCTATTAGCAGCAGAGAGAGCAGGAGAGGTGGAGACGGAGGTCACAACTTGGGCATCACACCATCTCTCACATTTAAATCAACCAATATCTCTGTTGTATACCAAATCTTCAACCCCCTTTACAAAAAATTAATATCATAAAGCGTAGTACGCACATTTTAAAATCCAAACATCTCTGAAAATAATGCATTGCAGTACAACACTGCAATACTGAAACATATATTTTAATTACACAAAGGACAAATACAGAATATACACAAAGACATGTAAAGTATCATTACATTTGTGTTCTATATTAATCCTAACATTTTGAGAAGAAACCAAGAGACATTGTTTGATTAATAAAAGACAGATTATATAATATAGAAGGTATATTTCAAGCTTTCTGGTTAACAAGAAAAACATACACATTGCATGTATATTTAATGTATGAAAAAATATTATATGATATTAGGGCATTACAAATGTCACCTCTGTTTATATGAAAATAAGTGCATGAAATAGTTGATATATGTTTCAGTCAATCAATGTTTATTTAAGATGAGAAAGGTGTTGATTTAACTACTCTATAGTAATTTGTAGTTTGTGTTGTTGTTTCATTGTAAAGCACTATAAAGCAAAGTGTTTCAAATATTGGATATTTAACAAGTATTGTATGATAAAAAATGTCAAATGTGGCTATGTTGTTGGGTGAAGACATTTAATTTTAGATATTTGTATTGTGATTTAAGTCAATATACTAAGAAACTAACTGTAGAGAACTACAAAATAAGTACAAATTGAAAAGGCCTCTTTCTTTTTGTCCTATGTATCACGGAAGCCCTCGTTCATCTGATAAGTGGCCATGATTGTTATCACTTGCACTATAAACTGACTGTTTATTTGTGTCATGAGTCATATTAAACTTCCAGTGTTGCAAACTATAATCTCAATGAGGCAATATCATTGAAAGAATCAAGATCACATACCCTGGATCCCCGTTTCTGCTTCCACATCCCTCCTCGTTGCTCCAGGAACAAGATAAAGAAAGAGATGCAGGGAAACAAAGAGTGTTTGGCTGGCCACCGTTCATATAAAGGGAACGCTTTCTATTAGCACTCGTGAGATACAATCCAAGTGGTGAAATTGCATTACTAAAGGACTCTGGAAGTGTGTTTCTGCACAGGGAATTTACCAGCCTTGTCAGGACATTGTGTTATAGTTGGATTAAATTAGTTCAGACTTCTGTCCATCAAGAAGGTAGATAGAAGGTGCAGTTTATTATAAGTAATTCCGTCGTACATTCCTAATAATGTCCTCTGAAGTTCCCTGGAAACTCTGAACAAACTACAGGAGAAACAGAGACAACTACCTCATTGGTATTATTTGTTAAAACCTTGTGACCAGTACACTGCAGCTCACCTGAATGTGTCAGATATTGGAGACAGCTCTTATTCGTCTTGATGTCTGCTTTGTGTTTTCCGCACCTTGCTATAACTCCTGTTTTTGCCGACACTTTCAAACAATACGAGGAAGGTGATTGAATGAACCATCTGTCAATCAAATTCTAACCCAACCGAGTTGTGAGAAGAGCGAAAACATCTTCTCCATTGAGAAAAGCCTTCAGTCTCGTTCTTCGCTCTTCTTCCAATCAATCAATACTCTCCAGTTCTACAATAACTGAAGCTACGTAGGAGCTCTCTCTGTGTCGCCTCGCACACATCTAAGCCACGTCCGCATTGCATTCTAAATATATAATTATTATTCAAATAAAACAGAACGCATCTGTATAAATAACTAAACACCAGACAGTATATCCCGCAAAGAAACTACATTCAATTGTGTTATTAAATATTTTTCTGTGACAACTTGTAGATTGAACTGCACGTCTTCATACTCTGGATTTAAAGTGCCCATAAATCCCCAGTGCAGCCACCTTTACCAAATCACCACATGACTGCTGCTTCATTGTGTTCATAATTGCAATCTCTTAGACCGATGAAATGGGCGAACTGTGCTGGTTAATTAAAATTGCAATCAAATGTACCCCTTAAACTGGCTGCAGAAAGGGACCTCGTTCAATTAAATCATGCATCACTTTCTTTTCAATAACATACAAACAAACAATGAGGGGGATGGAGTCGTGTAAATCCACATGCGTGTTGATTGCCTTCTACTGTTGGGATTTTTTTAATTTAGTAAACAGTGGCTGAGGTTACGTTTGAGGTGCCATGGAGGAGAGTCGGCGGAGCAAAGGGGATTAAAGACCCTTCCACTGGCCTTCTATTGGCACTTGTCATGCACTTAATTTAATGCTGTAATTAACTTTGGAAGTCTCCAGGCATTTTGCGGCATGTGTACATAGGATATTTTGCAGATATATTCAGAATGGGGGCTGATAGGACGAAGGAGCTGACTGCTGCAGAACACATTTCTTGTTTATCTCTTCCCACAACAAGAAAGACCATGAACCCAGAGCCCTCAGAAGGCCTAATGTTAGACATCCTCATTGAGCGTATGTGTGTGTGTGTGTGTGTGTGTGTGTGTGTGTGTGTGTGTGTGTGTGCACCCTTGTGCATTTGTGTGAGAGTAATTATGTTGATGGAATACCTTGTGTTCGCAATGTTTCCTTCCATTTAGAGCTTCACTTTGCACAGCAGATGTGGTCCACCTGCTACTTTCTATCTGCCTGTTGACTGAGTAAACATAAAACAACCAAGGACCTACTTTGATACAGTCAAGGCTATATGTTTCTTTATATTTATATATAAAGATAAACATACATTTAGACAGACTGAACCATGTGTGAAAAAAGCGCGCATACACAAATGCGCACACACACACACATGCACACACACACACACACACACACACACACACACACACACACAGGTAAATCAATTCATGCCGGAATCCACAAGGGTTTTACAGAGCGGAGGGCGGGCAACTGTTTCATGTGGTCCAGCCAATCAGGCGATAATTGCTTTGAATTTAAGAACCTTTTGTATTTGAATGCTAATTAACTGATGAAAGAAAATACTCAATAAGTCATTAACAGAAACCTAAAAGAAAATGTTGACCAAATGAGTGCATTAAACATGTGGAGTTCTTTTTAATTTTTGATTACCAACTGCAGACATATTGACTGTTTAAATGAGAGAAGTAATGAATAGTCTTTGACCTTGACACACAAGTCAGTGAAGTTTAATTTAAATTACATGCTGCCCTGTTGGTTATTTACTGTAGGTGGTTATCGATTACTTTTAGCTTAAAATTCCATTAAATTAAACAATATAATGTATTTAAACACCAGTGATAAAGCCGTGTTTAAAGCTGACAAAGTCCATATGTGGATGGTTATTTTCACATTTTAACACCACTGCCCTCCGATCCTCAACCCGGCTGCTATTCGGGTCACTGAAGAACTTCTCATGCCAGGCTTCCCTCTTTTTGCAGCCTTGAGATAAGACTTCTGTTTCTTCTGTGCCCATGCAGCCTCTCCCATAAGTACTATGTTGAACTGTTGAGATGTGAGCAAGGGCACAGGCAAGGGACAACAGCTAAATAAATTGTCTCTTTTTGGTTTGTGCATATGTGTGTGTCACATTCACATGCACCTAGAAAAGCTGTCAAAATAGTATTCATACTCAATTACTGAAGTTAACAAACATTATAACATACTTGTACTGTACTTGAGTATTTATGCATCTTATCCTGCTTTTTACCAATAAACCAATATTTCTGAGGAAAATATTATACATTTTACTTCAGTATTCATGAGACAGAGGTCGTAACTCTTCAGATTAAGAAATTACATTAGAAAACACAAAATGACAAAAACAAAGAATTGCTAAAGATTAATGTTCCCGTGTTTGGACTCTGGCCCTTTATAAACAAACAGTTTCCTTTCTAGTCTCATCTGGATAACTGTTGAATTAAAAAACGAAGAGCAGTGAAAAGCTCAACAAATTATAATAATTCTCGCTGTCCTACATAATTATTCATCTCATGACCCTTTGGACGTATATTGTGTCCATTTGGAGGGACTGGACCTGAACTACTGTCTGCACAATTATTTATAACCAGCTAACACAAAATGTTGCATACACGATGATGCATCATTAACGATCTAATAATGTCATCTATCCATCACAGGAGAACATTTAGTTGATAATACTTTGGCGTAGTATTTTATATTTGTATTAGTTCTTTTGAGTATTAAATACAGCTAGTATTAGCCAAGTATTTGGAATACTTGTTACATTGTTTTATTTGTACTTAAGTAGAGGATCTCGGTACCTCTTCCTCCACTCTAGATCAGCTCCGGATAATTCAGACAGACCATGTTTAACAGTGGTTTTGCTCCAGTTCATGAATGTGTGTGTGGCTGTGTTTTTAAGATGACTGTTCTGTCCCCTACTGATGTTCTTCGGCCTCGTCATTAACCTGGGATTAGCCTTGCACTGATGGAAGTCAAGAGTTAGGAAGTAAGTGAGTCACCCTGCTGCACAGTCTGGTTTCTAAGTCCTGAGTTGAAACTCACTCTTATATTTGTGAAAGAAAGAAAAAATATCTCCATACCTCAAGGGTACTTGAGTAAGTGTTTGTCTTTGTAGGCGTGCTTCACATCGCTTGAGTGCATAGTGGGTATTTCTTGAAATTCGTAGCTTCTTTTTTAATCTTCAACATTTATTTTTGTCGCGCTCGTAAACGGTTAAAAAGTGGCAACGAGTAAATGAGTCGTGAATGTTTGGCCGTCTTGGAGATATGGCCGTGGGGGTTGGGGCGGCGAGTTTGGCTGAAGCTTTTGAAGGGGGCCGAATTTGCTTTATGAGGGTAATTGATGCTTTGCTGCAGGAGAGCAGAGAGCAAAGCAGGCATGAAATTGTGCGGGGGATCAGATCTGTATCGGAGCATACGGGAGAGCTGAGTGAGAACAACGGAGCCCGGCAGCCCGGGGTGGCTGGATTAGGGTGCCACTCAGCACCGAGGTACAGTTAAGAGACAATTTTATTCTCTAGCAACCCAATCAGTGGAAAAGCCCTGTATCCTATTAGAGCCACGTTTACAGAGGAGACGCAGAGCTGCTGTGGAACATCCATTAAGACATTTATATAGCCATCAGAACAGAGAACGGGAAAAGGCACTGAGAATGCAGAGAAAAGAAATAAATGAAAAAAATATATATGTTTTGAAAAAAAAACTTCCCATGAGTAACTTGTCTACAAGTACATTCAAATTCTTGAAGCCTTGAAACTAAACATGATGAACTTTATGCTAACATTCATTGTCACATTGCACTTAAGGCTAAGGAAATGAAGATCTGAGCATAGGTCTGGTTGGTCATTTTACAGCTGAATAGCCAGCTGATCTCTCCTTGTGCCCAGGTTTACAGCGTATGAGCAGCGTCATCGGCCCAATTCCCTCTGTGTATTCTTGTAGCGGTGCAGTGTTATTGTGTTTGCAGTGTGGAGCTCGGCGTTGACGAATGCATAGAGGGCACAGCTCATCAGGATTCCTAAGCGGTGCGTCTGTGAATAAGAAAAGGGAATTGGCTGTCAATCCCTAATTAATAAACTCTGCTCCTCTCCCCCCGCTCTGCTCTGAGTTGTCTGATCAATAACCATTGTGCATTGCCTCAGATGGAAGCCATTCAGATTTATCTGCTAATATCCTAGGTGATAGCCTGAGCTAGACTGGAGATGACAGTAGGCTCAAAGCCCATTACCTCCTTATTTACTGTTTTAAATTCTGCTATAGTCTCAGCCAGTCGCTGTCTCTCGAGTAACAAATAGGGGAAATCTCGTCTCTCTTCCTGGGACAAGTCAAGGACAAAGCAGATGGAAAACGTAAAAGTGTCTCTTTATTTTAGCTCATTTTCTGGCCAGGGGTATATTTGTAAACACGTGCACATGCTGATGTAGATGTTTCTGTTTCAATATATTCAACATAATATTTGCACGTATAAACTGCCATCCTTCTTTCCATACATGGCCAGAGATGTTATGGTGATCAATTCACGCCCTGTATCCTCTTTTCCAACCTGAAATCAATGCCCCCATCTCCTCTGGAAACGACACAGCATTTGAAAAGAAGCCAGTTAATTCTCATCCTATTATAAATCCTGCTGTTTTCTTCCCTTTATCTTCAGCGCAGTCAGCACCGGTCGCTGTCCACATCCTGTTCATCTGTCTGCCAGATTTGACAGCTGGACAGATATTCCCCGTTATTCACAGTGATATACAGTCGATGAATAAAATCAGCCTCACTCACTGTCGCACAAGCACAAGCTCAGAAACACAGATGGAAAGCCTCACATCTAAGAAAAGCACCCTGACAACAGCGTCTATACTCTGGTGACATGTAGAGAATTTAAGTGGATTAATGACTCCTAACCTACGCTCTCAGGTCCGGTGTTTATTTAAATTGAAGGAAGAATGACTTCCTGGTTGCACTTGCAGACTCTGTTCTCTCTGTATGTTATTTACCAGAGTAATGGGTGTTTAAACTATGAATCTATTCTAATGAATCTATTCTAATTTTATTACATCTTTTAAATTTGGCTTTGTGGGAGGTAAACCGTAATTATGTTACTATGCCATTCTATTTCTGCACCACTCCACCACTTAAAGGGACACGCCACACCTTTTCACTGTCAGTTCATTTCAATGTCTTCAGTTGCTCTGGATAGACCACACTTAATAAAATATATTATGAAAGACGCTATCAAGAAGAATTTTGGGAAACACATGTATACAATGTTTTTGAAAATCTTGATTCATAGCACTAAAATTCAGGATATCTCGGCCTTCAATTCGGACAACAAACTAACAATCACGACACAAAAACACTTGAGGGAAGGAAAGTTACGCTTTCATACTACCAGAGTCTTATTGTCTTAGTTATGCCAATCATTCCTGTTGGCAATATCAACATACTACTAATTCAGAGGAGAGAACGACGATACAACTGTGCAAGCATCACTGAAGCTGGTCGCTCAAGAATCCTCCAACTGACCCCCTGGTTCAGATTGAACCCATTTGTCAGTTGTGTATCTCACACACATACAAACACAAACACACACACTTTTCCTTTGCAACAGGGATTTTTATGATAATTTTGGTTTAACCTCAAAACAAAGTGCAGCAGATAATCATGCTTAGCTGTTGGCTTATTTGCCTTATTTCATTTTGCTGTAGCAAAGCCCCCATGTTACATAAGTTTGTTTTAGAATTGATTTTAAGATTCTTTTATCGGTTTTCGAATCCTGTTTCCACAATCTGGTCTGAGTGAGACCGCTTTTAGCCACTGCCGGCATGTGGAACAGCATGCCTTTTTAGCCTGTATTTATATAGTTACTAGTTTTATCATGAATACTTTATTTACCTTAATATTAATTTCAATAATTTGTTGTATAACTGTTCAGCACATGGAGTTGCATTTGGTGTATGCCTTGTGGTATTTAGATAAAGGTCGATTGCTTGATGTTATAAGATCTCAGCTGAGTATACTGTCATAAATTACAGATGAAGAAATATAATAAACTACATAAAACAAGAACATGTTGAAAATTAAGAATGTTATCTTTAAGTACAAACTATACAGCATTGTATTACTCCATCATCATAATTGCATGCACAGTCACAGTCACAGTGGCAGGGCAGAGGACTCTTGTGGAGCTGGAGTTCCTGTGTTCGTTGTCGCACATGCCATGCTTCAGGTGGTTGAGACAGATGGGCTTTTGATAAGCACTCTTCCACAATCATTATTCTTGTTCAATGGACTTGAACTGAATAATCACGACATCGCAGGAAGGATTTGAATTTGAGGTGTGCCTTTGTTTTAGCTCTATTGCCCAATTTCAGTGGCAAACTTGCCGTCCTGCAGAGCGAGCCTTCCTTGATGTTATCTCTGCTGATCACGTTGGGATGATTACAGAGGCTGGTCTGCGATACGACGCTGACGGCACACACATTCTGAGTGTGAAGGGAGGATTCAGGTACCCGAGCCGTAGAGCGAGGGATGACGCATTAATTCCCTCAACAATCACCGGTGACATAATTTTTGCAATGATTGAAACTATCTACAGGACCGGGGTATTATTCTACATCTGCTTTAAAAGCTTTAGAAGGACATTTTGGGGGATTGTGTTATGTGTGTGACTTGTAGAAGTGGTCTCTCATGTGTGTATTACATCCCTAACCTAGATATTGCTGCTAGCAAAGTGCATCAGGTATACGTATACTCAATTAGTCAATTATATGATTTGTAGGTTAAGAGCACACACACACACACACACACACACATACAAAAGAATGGAAGCACATACACAAACCTACCCATCCACCCCCCACAAACAAACACAGGCCCATTAATCTGCTTTTCTGATTCAGTCCTTAATCTCCGGTCTGCTACTCCATGTGCAGGTCCCGCCTCCCAGTTTAGTATCAACAAAGAAAAATTGATTCACGAAGAGGCTCAAACAGGCAAAGCATGCATCATGGAACCTGTGTATCTGTGTTATAACCTTTCTGCCTATGCATGTATGTACAGAGACAGGTGTTAGAAACATGTTGAGCTTCAGTTTTGGTGGAAAATAAAAAATCTTTGCACTCAACTACAATGAAACTCATGACTCATGATGCACAGTGAAAAGAAAAGTTGCAAGATTGACGCTGCAGAAACAGAGATATCATCTTTATTTTGATATCAGTTTGGTCCAGACATTCTTATTTGTCCAAAGCTGAGGCCCACATTACCCTTAAAAACAACTGAACTGAGGTAATAATGAACCCCACAGCTGGTTGAGGTTAGATACTGACCTTGAGAGGTTAAGGTCCGGATAGCCCATTGGTCAGTGCATAAGGCCTGAACATGTACCGTTGCTCGATCATCGACGCCTGGCTCAACGTAGCGTGTTGATGCTTCGCAATGTGAGGCTTTCCAAGAATAGCAGCGAGACTTATAATGATGCTTCAGTGGGAAATCATGCGTGATACCCAAGACACAGCTAATGGAGCCTTACGCAGAGATGAGGAGCTGCAAAGATTTAGTGAGCTCACGTCTTTCTAACCACAATACCAGATTGTCATTATTCATTTGTAGTCCTCAGCCCCAATCACTTGAGGCAATTTAGCAAATCTTCTGCAGCTCCCTCTGGAGTTGCAAAAGGCTTTTTACAACTGTTTTCACATATGCAGTAGATCGCCTCAAGACCTGTGAACAAATGTTGAGGTGCCAAATGTTGAGTTAAAGTTAGTGGCGTAGAGGTGAATTTACAGATTCCACCATTAAACATTCATCCAGACAAATCTTGCTAGGACCTTGGGTAGCCTTCAGCGAATGTAAAACACGGAAGGGTGGGTTTGTTCGTTCTGGACTACAGTAGAAAAATAACACAATGCGTGGAAGATGACCATATCCCTATAGGGCTCGTTCTAAACAAAAACATATTTTTTTGTTTGACAAACAAAAACGTACAGAAATAATTCATATTTTACTCCCTAAAATATATCTCTTCTAAATCTCACTGCTGCTTCAAAGCAACAGTACAATGTTTACTTTTAGTACAACTGATAACTTGTGACTGTCCTAGTTATGGTCGTCACGCCATGCAGTAAGTGTGGCTGACTGAATATTGGATTATGCAATATTGAGCAAATGAACCAGACTTTGACGTTGATCCAAAATGTAAAAGCCTGATGATTTGCTACTAATAACCGTGGAGGGATTGCCGAGGCCTGTTTACTTGTGTGCAGATGTCTTGATTACTGAGCCATTAGATTAATTGAGATAAGCTTTACCATGCCGCTCATACACCCTGAATATCCCCTGTATAAATAATCAGCTTAGTGGAGCAAGGGTAATACAACGTCCTGCTCGGGCCGGCTAAGGCCGACAGCCCAGCAGCCCAAAGGCAGCTCCACAGGTGAGAGAAGACACCCACCATAAAAACCGCGGTGAATCATGTCTGCAGCCTCATTGGACCAGCGGACCATATCCTGGCAATGATAGTTTGACAGATGATACATCACCATCAACTGCAAGATCTATTGTTGTGACAGCAGGAAAGATGGTATCGTAATGCAGCAATATCCACAATCATACAAACACACAGGCATGCACAGACGCACGCGCAAGCGTACTGTAACTGCAAATGCACACAAGCCGCAGAACAAATTATAAAATGATAAATTCACTTTCCCCCGCCATACAAATTGTATCTGGCAGATTAAATAAAGTTTTGTTTTTTATTGTTTAAAAATACAATAAGTCACAGTTTGTAAGGCTGATTTATATCATTGTTGTTGAAGTACTGTGCATCTGCCACTAGATGTCTCACTCCAAGCTTGTTTATGGGCCACACTTCTGCCTGCACGCACAAACACACGTTCACACACACACACACACACACGCACACACATGCACACACAAACACACACACAGATACACACATTCACACACATAGTCACATGCAGGGTGCACATGGTGTGCTTAATATGACCAGCCCAGCCGCTCTCCACATGTATTGCAGTCTCCTGTGGGAGGACAGGAAAGCATCTGCCTCCCTCTGTCTGTCTAACACATTTCTGGGAAAATAGCCCAAACCTGCAGCTCAGGAGGAGTGAGAGAAAACACACACACACACACACACTCACACTCACACAAACACTCACACAAACACTCACACACAAACAGAAATACATTCATATGCCTGAACAAAAACTACAATCATTTGTGAAAATATATATGTTATGTTTGACAATAATTCCCATCGTATATTTGAGAGAATATGATTTGACTGCATTGCTATACTTCTGCTTATCTCTACATGCTGGAAGTGATGTTATAATAACACTTATAACATTGACGATTAATGTATGTGTCTCAGCCCACGAAGAAATAGCTACATAAATAAACCATTTGCTGTAATAAGCCGAGGCTCGGCTGGCTTCATTAGGTGCTCAGAAGATGGATCCCCAATAGGAAGCAGCTCTCTGTCTCACCTGGTTGGTTAATTCTGCTGTGTGTAGTGTTTTGTTTTTTCTTGTGCTGTCGGGAATAAGTGCCCCTTTGGATCATGGAGAGCCGTGCATAAATGAACATCAATAAACCTTGCACTGTTTTCACTTTATACTTTAGATACACTGTATACACTTTCTTTTTTTTCTTTTTCATTTCTTTATTATAAAAATTCTTAACTGTAATATGCTCTGCTATTATATCTTGTTTTGTATATTTGTAAACATGTTTTTGCTGCTGCTTCACGTAATTTCCCCCTGGGGATGAATAAAGTAAAATCTAATCTAATCTAATCTAAAATATCACAACTAAATCACACAAACATGAGCCAGCTCCAGGTGGATACTCTTTCCTGATGTATTCAATGATTGTCTTGATACAGGAGCTCCAGCAGCGCTGTGGTGTCAACAATCAGTCGATGAACTGACTGGCTGAAAAGCAATCAACAACCTTGATAATCTATAATTCATCATTTATCAACCAACATTTAGTAACATTTAGTGGTTCCAGCTTTTCAAATGTAAGAATATGCAGATTTTCTCAGATTTATTTTATTGCAAATTTAATATATTTAGTTTTTGTCAGATTAAACAAAGAATATAAAGAGGTCACCTTGAGCTCTGGGAAATTAGAATGGACATTTTTCACACATGTATTGCTAAATGACCAAATTTATAATAGATACATTTTAAAAGAGTCAACAGATTAGTCAATGAAAAATAATTCTCTGTTGCCCCCGTCAATATATACAGTGCATCCGGAAAGTATTCACAGCGCTTGATTTTTTCCACATTTTGTTATGTTACAGCCTTATTCCAAAATGGATTAAATTCATTATTTTCCTCAACATTCTACACACAACACATGACAAAGTGAAAACTGTTTTTTGCAAATTTTTGCACATTTATTAAAAATAAAGAACGAAAACATAACATGTACATAAGTATTCACAGCCTTTGCTCAATACTTTGTTGAAGCACCTTTGGCAGCAATTACAGCCTCAAGTCTTCTTGGGTATGATTCCACAAGCGTGGCACACCTATTTCTGGGCAGTTTCTCCCATTCTTCTTTGCAGAACCTCTCAAGTTCCATCCGGTTGGATGGGGAGCGTCGGTGCACAGCCATTTTCAGATCTCTCCAGATATGTTCAATCGGGTTCAAGTCAGGGCTCTGGCTGGGCCACTCCAGGACCTTCACAGAGTTGTCCCGAAGCCACTCCTTTGTTATCTTGGCTGTGTGCTTCGGGTCGTTGTCCTGTTGGAAGATGAACCGTCGCCCCAGTCTGAGGTCCAGAGCGCTTTGGAGCATGTTTTCATCGAGGATGTCTCTGTACATTGCTGCATTCATCTTTCCCTCAATCCTGACTAGTCTCCCAGTTCCTCCCGCTGAAAAACATCCCCACAGCATGATGCTGCCACCACCATGCTTCACTGTAGGGATGGTATTAGCCAGGTGATGAGCAGTGCCTGGTATCCTCCAGACATGACGCTTGGCATTCAGGCCAAAGAGTTCAATCTTTGTTTCATCAGACCAGAGAATTTTGTTTCTCATGGTCTGAGAGTCCTTCAGGTGCTTTTTTGCAAACTCTTGGCGGGCTGTCATGTGCTTTTTACTGAGGAGTGGCTTCCGTCTGGCCACTCTACCAAACAGGCCTGATTTGTGGAGTGCTGCAGAGATGGTTGTCCTTCTGGAAGGTTCTCCTCTCTTCATAGAACAACGCTGGAGCTCTGTCAGAGTGACCATCGGGTTCCTGGTCACCTCCCTGACTAAGGCCCTTCTCCCCCGATCGCTCAGTCTGGCTGGGCGGACAACTCTAGGAAGAGTCCTGGTGGTTCCAAACTTCTTCCATTTCCGGATGATGGAGGCCACTGTGCTCTTTGGGACTTTCAATGCTGCCGAAATCTTTCTGTACCCTTCGCCAGATCTGTGCCTCGATACAATTCTGTCTCGGAGGTCTATAGATAATTCCTTGAACTTCATGGCTTGGTTTATGCTCTGATATGCACTGTCAACTGTGATACATTATATAGACAGGCGTGTGCCTTTCTCAATCATGTCCAATCAACTGAATTTAGCACAGGTGGACTCCAATCAAACATCTCAAGGATGATCAGTGGAAACAGGATGCACCTGAGCTACATTTGGAGTGTCATGGCAAAGGCTGTGAATACTTATGTACATGTTATGTTTTCGTTCTTTATTTTTAACAGATTTGCAAAAATTTGCAAAAAACAGTTTTCACTTTGTCATTATGGGTTTTTATGTGTAGAATGTTGAGGAAAATAATGAATTTAATCCATTTTGGAATAAGGCTGTAACATAACAAAATGTGGAAAAAGTGAAGCGCTGTGAATACTTTCCGGATGCACTGTAAATTTATAATTTTTTTTGTTTTACAGCTATACATAGCATGGTTTAACGAATACACCCTAACAGCTCCTTTGTTTGCCCATGCACTATAATTTAGTGGGACCAGCCTTTGGCGTATTGTAAATACTGGCATTCAAAACTGATAGCGATAGTTCAATGTCATGAGCTCTCTGTAATTATGTATGTCGTCAATCTTATTTCTGCCAGTGTTTGATTTAATACCCAGAATCCTTTGTTTACCTTGGTACCAGGTAAAGTTCATCCATGGGCATAATTTTTATTGTAAATGTTGGACACACAATTTATGAATCATCATTCTTATATTGACGGACTTTAACACAAGAACAATTTCGCTAACAGATAGATCACCAGCATCTTTAATCAAAGTTATAAACATAAGTGCTATATAATTAGATCCAATTCTGTGACCATTCAGGTTTTGTAATCGCAATTTCAGTTTGTTTGCCATAATTGTTTTAATCATACTTTATCGCGCTTTTATTTTCATAGCTTTTGTAAAAATATTTCCCCATTTAAGTCTGTCAAGCAATTTGTGACCCTAATATATTCAAATAGCAATAGGATTCAGAGGATCATACATTGTGGTAATTACACTTAAAAATCTTAATACTTTATCGGGACTTTATTCTTTCTCATATAACAGTGTAAAAGAAGCATATATAGTCTGTATATAAGAAAGCAACACGATTGCATTTGGGGCCTAAACAGAAAGCTTTGACCCGTGATCATGGCCCTACGAGGATCCTGATTGGTCAAGCACTGAACCAGGCATTCACCAATCCCTTCCAGGTCCCATACAGCCTAGTTCCATCTCATCCTGCAGTAGCTCTTCAAACTGTGGCAACATAAAACAGTAAGCTAAAACAGCTCGAAAATATACCTGCGTTATCATATAAACAAATGAAATGACTGCATAGTGATGTGATAACTGTGAAGTACTACCCAGCACAGCAGAGTTGATGAAGAGCAAGGTTACATTCCTCAGGTGGCCATGAATAAGACTCGGACTCGTTGCAGGTGGCTGCTTGATGTTTAAGTAACATTAGCTAACGTAATTGTTTGCTAAAACAATAATATGTCTGTTTGCTTGTTTTGAAGCTTTGTGCCGCAGGTTCATCAATTACTCCTAAATATAAGCTTTAAATTGAACAGTATTTACAAACTCACGACAAATGCTATTGAGATCACTGATGATGATGATGATGATGATGATGATCAGTGCTACAAGTTAAGCCAAATGGATCATTAATGGGATACATGTAAACTCAATTTGAAACAGTATTATGTGGTATTTTATTTTAAAACAAAACTAAGGATTGGCATTGTGTATTTAGATTACTGTATATATTGGTTTGACCATTGATCATATAAATGCTACAAAACCCAAACGTTTTAGATGATTTCTTTTAACGGTTTGTTTCAGTCCAAACCAAAAGATGAATCAATTAATTATTGACAAATCATTTAACCAATATTTAGTAGTTGTTTGTGTTGTGTATTGTTACCACATCATGTATTCCTGCTGAGTTGTGTAATAAGGCCCATCTAGAGTAAAGTGTTAATTGAGGGCTTATGTGTGATATGTGACAGTGAGGGTTCCATTCTATGCACTTAGCCATATCAAGATGAACATCATATACATAAATAAACCATATAAACTCTATACATATACATTAAGATCCTTTTTTTATGCAGTGCTTACTTTAAAAGGTTATTCCTATCATGCTCCATCTGCACTCTGAGTAGGTTAGCGGTTATCATGCAAGGTGATGTGACGTATTAGAGGCTTTCACTCTTGGTCCTTCATCTCACTTCAGGCCACCTATTTCACCGGGAAGTCTTGCTCTGTCTGTGGTTGTAAAATCTGACAGTTTGAGTACAGCTGTGTGTTTATGTGTCTGTCAGAGTGTGACCGCGGAGAATAAGCTCCAGAATGTGTGTTATCTATTAATTCCTTCATTAAGCCCTTATCACCAGTTTTAATGCCAATTAAGATGTGCTTTAATGTGACGGCATGTCCTGCCGTCACATTAAAGCGACGCTGCACTTCTCACTCCACAGTGACAAGAGAAGTAGAGTACAGACCACTTTCAGACAGGACCACCCACTCGCCTTATCAAGGCACTAAAGGCACCACAGGCCTGTTAGTTGTGCCTCTTTAACACTGACGCTGCTTAATATGCTCTATATAGCGACACCTAATCCTTCACTCACTGCAAACACATTGTAGGTCTATTTTTTTTATGTTGGCGTTCCAGCATAAGTTATTCCTGCTTCTTTTTTACCTAAATTCAATCAATTCCAGATGGCTTTATTCCATGTCATGATTGTAGCAATGGGATTGCTACTGTACAAAAGCATTCGGAAAAAAGAAGAGGCTTACCGAGTCATGCTTTTACTCAGGGATGAGTTGAAAATCATTGCGAAGGGCAGAATTCACATGCTCCGCTGCATGCTGTAGGACATGTAGAGGTCACAGCTTTTTCTAAATGTGGTTGACCAATACGCTGAAAGAGACCATATATAGATCGATCGATGCGTACATAGCTACACAAAGACAGGTGCCTTCTGTGTACCTAACATATGGAGCAAAACAAAACTTTTGCAAACACAGTCAGGGTCATAAGGAATACCTTTGTGTGAATTATAATGAGGTAGCATTGACAGATCTGCAATATGCAGACTAAGCAGATGGCTCATGGACAGTGTAAAGAGGCAGGGGGTGGGGTGTTGGGGGAGGGAGGGGGGGCACGAGGTGATGGAACAGGTTGCCTGTTATAGCAGCTGGCTGACAACTCTCTTCTCATTGCCGCGTGTCAGCAATGAGAAAGAAAAGAAGAGACAGACAGAAGAAGAGAAATGAACATGGAGTGGAAGGAAAAAAACGACAGAGAAATAGAGGAGTGGGTTGAGGATGAAGACATCTTACTTTATATCGTGGAAAAGACTGAAACTAATGACTATTGTTTCAATATAAAGTCAGAATAGTGTAATGTATCTCAGTGTCGTGTGGTCAACAGTCCAAAACAAGGATATAAAATATGCTATGAAAAGGACATAAAAGAACACCTTCACATTTCTGAATCTGGAAGCAAAATATTTTTTGCAATTTTGATTGACACATTTAACAGAAATGTACATACATTTTTTTTAAAGAAAAAAGAAATCGGTTAATTGCCATCCTTTTAGCACTGATAATTCAGGGGTAATAATTACAATTAAAGAAATATACAGACGGACATTTCTTTGATCTATTTCACGAAATATCTGACCAAATAATATGACAACACAACAACACATCTGACCAGGCATAGACTCATTCAGCCAGTGGAAGAGGGATAGCATTGGTGTACCATGCTGAAGCAAACCTTACATCTCAACCATGTTGAATTGACCTTGCCATGACATTTATAAACAAAACTGAACTTGTAAGAGAGCTTACTTTAGTGTGTTAACTTCACCTCCTCTCTCCTCACCCTGTGTGGCACTGATGTCTCTTTCCTCCCCTCTATTTCCCACTCTCTATCCTTCTCAATTCCAGCTTTGATGTATGCATGAGGGAGGATTTCCTGAAGACCAAAGAGGCCATTACCCAGGGGCTATTAGGCCTCTTGTAGAGCATGTCAATGATTGCTGAGTATTGCTCTGTTTCCACTTGCAGCCACTTTACTATATGGGTAGGATGGAGGGTATTTATTTAAAGATGTCTTGTTGATTTATAACTTATATTTATTCATTCCTGTATTTATTTATACATTTATTTAAGCATTTATTTATTTATTTATACATTTATTTATTCATTTATACATTTATTTAAGCATTTATTTATTTATTCTTGTATTTATTCATGCATTCATTTATTTATTTATTTATACTTAAGTCATTTTAAGTCCTCCATACTTTTGGAGTCTGGTCTTTGGAATCTGGTCTTGGGAATCCAGACTCTCGAGGACGCAGGACGGTCTTTCTGGTCTTGTGACGTCACCACATCAACTGTTCTTGCGCATGAATTTACTCAAATTATTTACTGTAAAATAATTTACAGTGGAGTAGAATGTGTTGCGGTGTTCACTGTTGTTTGGCGTAGGCTACGAATAAACGATAATAAATATACAACGTCTCGTAGCTTTCCTGACCCAGGGTCGCTACAATATGAAGTTATGAATCTTAACCCTCAGTCAAATTGACGTAACGTTATCTTTTAGTAAATAATAAACTCGTTGTGCTCTTTAGATCCTCAAAAGCCTAATTATATCTCATGTTTAGCCGCTACGGAGACGTCAGAGCCAGCGGAGCATTTCAAAAAGTCCTGCCGAGATCAGGCTGCTCTCGGCGGCCACACAGCGCGCTGAGCGCCCGGAGCTCACTGGTCCCGCGAGCAGGACCTCAAATCTCCGTCGCATATCCTTATTAGACTGAATCTCGATAAACCGACCACAGATTTGATGCTTAAACAACTAACTTCTCGGCTGAAAACATCCTTAAATTACATTCCGTGACTCAACAGTAGTATTTAGAATGTACAGACAAGAATGCATAATAAACGCTGTTCGTCTACAGATCCAAGTGCTAGGGATCGATTGCTTCTGTCTTGCTCCCTGACTTGACCAATCCTGTTCAACAATGAGGTTCGGACCGCCCAGCTCATTTGAATATACGGACACGTAAATGTCACACATAAATAAATGAAGAAATACGTGTGGACACATAAATAGAGATATAAATAAATGAAGAAATACAGAAATGTAGAAATACATTTATTTAATGATGTCCTGTTGAGTTATAACTTATATATATTAATTGCTGTATTTATTTCTGTATTTATACATTTATTCTTGTATTTGTTTATTTATTTATACATTTATTTAAGCATTTATTCATTTATTCTTGTATTTATTCATGCATTTATTTATTTATTTATTTATTTATACTTAAGTCATTTTGAGTCCTCCATACAAAAGAACACGAGTCTGTACTCAGTGTTCTTGGAATTGATAAACGGCTGAAGTCAAAAAGCTGTCTAGGCTAAGTTCTGCTAACGGTGAGCTGAGCGAGTCAACTTCAGCGTCATGTGCCAGGCAGAAATAGTAGAGCATAACACACCAGGTGCATCACACTCCTGTGACCAATCATGCTTCAGACAGAGGTTCGGACCGCCCAGCTCATTTGAATATACGGACACGTAAATGTCACACATAAATAAATGAAGAAATACGTGTGGACACATAAATAGAGAAATACATAAATGAAGAAATACAGAAATGCAGAAATATATTTATTTAAAGATGTCTTGTTGATTTATAACTTATATTTATTCATTCCTGTATTTATTTATTTATTTATACATTTATTTAAGCATTTATTTATTTATTTATACATTTATTTATTCATTTATACATTTATTTAAGCATTTATTTATTTATTCTTGTATTTATTCATGCATTCATTTATTTATTTATTTATACTTAAGTCATTTTAAGTCCTCCATACAGAAGGACAGATTTAGAGTTTAAATACATTCAATGAATGTGACAGAGTGTATGAATAGTTCATAGTAGGCATATTCCACGATGGAGACCTCCACGATCCATCAGGCAGATGGCGGTGGGGAGGAGGAGTGGGCGGAGTCTCAACAGTGGGCGGAGTCTCAACAGGACAGTGGCGTAGTCAGGAGCAGGAACTCCACCACCCAGACCTCGATGATCCATCAGGCAGATAGGATCTATGTCGTCTCATAGGGTCCGATGACCCCATGCAGAGCGCTGTGGTCTGAAAAAGATGTTGTTGTTGATATTAGCGAAGCGTTAAGGTCATGTTGTTAATGTTGATAAAGCAAATAATGAGGGATGATATACAAATATTTATGTAAACTTGGAGGTCTGTGTGTTATTCAGATTGGATCTTTCTGTTCTGGTGAGTGGATGAAATTAAATAGGATGATAAGCTGTGAGGTGAGCGGAGAGTAAGCTTAAAAGGACACAGAGGGAAGATAACCTTCATTGCTGGAATCACTCTGCCGATCTCTTCAATATATCACTGTAGGACAGCAGCACGCCGACTCTTCTCGAAAGAAAAAATGCCCTCAAAGAAAGTGCGTAGTAAATGAGTGACAGTATATCATGCAACTGTTTTTACAGAGTGCACTTGAGGGAATCATTGAAGTTTTCTGAAAGCGTCTGGACTCTCTCTCTCAAGGGCAGCTGGCTCTATCATCTGCGATGAATGTAACGCGTGGTCCTTCTCTAATATGAAATATAAAATCTTAGCATTCAGCATGCTGACTAAACTGGGTTATACAGAGTGTGAAGCCTCACTTTTCTGTCCAGCGAAGCAAAACATCAGCATACAGGCAACAGAAAGAGACGCAGGAGGAGGTTAGAGAGGGAGAGAAAGATAGATACGCTAGAGGAAAAGTAAGATAAGAAGCCAGTGTGTGTGTATGTGTGTGTGTGTGTGTGTGTGTGTGTGTTTGTGTGTGTCTGGATGTGTGGGGTGCCTTTACTAGTGACTTCCTCGAGGTCTGGAGACAGGGGAAACAAGGTGTGATTAATTTTACTCTAACTCACTTGACCTCGGTCTGGGGGAGCAGTCTCCAGAAAGTCTGATACAGAACGGCGAGGCCTGTGTCCGTCCTCTCAACTCCCTGGATCAATAACAGTGTGGCAGGTCAATCTCGGAGAAACTGCAAGCTCCAATGAGTGAGACCCTGAGCAGCTGAGAACCACCTCTTGTCTGCCTTTCTGACCATTTGGAGGATGAGCAGAGCTGGAGGTCATTGATCTGTGTGTTTCCACTGAGCAGATCCCTTCCCTGGTCTTATCGATCAGCTCTAATAATGAGTGGATTCTCTATGAACATCGCAGGTTGTTCAATAAGATCCAAGGCCCCAGGGTGGCGATCAACTCTTTTATCTGCCACTCTTCAGCCCAAAACCATCACAACACACTTTCAAGCAGGTGAAATTTAATTTGCATTTAAGGTATTCGTGTCAGGAAGTCGAGTGTGACAAGGCCATAGAGTATAGCAGAAATTATTGCTTAAATTGCTTGCCGATCATCTCTTGGTCTCGGCAATTGCAGAACAGCCAGAGGCGTCTTATTTCAGAGAAACATCTCTACCCCCTGATGTGTTGTGTGTCTAGATCAACCCCCACTGTGCTCTTGCTGTTAGAGAGAACTACATATTTGTGCATTAACTCAAAATTTAATTTGTATTCATTTTTCTCTCCCCAGGCCCCACGAGCCAGGTAAATTGAGATCAGTTTGCCTAATGTATGTTTGAATGAAAGAAGAAAACAAGGGGTGTGAGTCAGCAGACGTGTTGAGTGTGAGTCAGCAATGCTTTCTCACACTACCAGTATCTGTTTGTTATTATCATTAACGTCATGATGGGAAGTATGGCACTGTACATTATTGTGCGAGAGTAGCCATCGATTGGGGTTATTTTTCTCTGCATAGGGAATAATATTACATCAAAAGACCACTGTTTCCTGGCTCTCTGCCACAGATTTTTTTGGAGGGCTGGATGAGAGGGAGTCGCAAACTCTTGTAGCTCTGAAAAATAAAAGGATATGTTTTTTTCACCTCCTGAGGAACAAGCCTAGATATTTGTTCTCACTGAAAGATCCATGACATCCATGTACATAAGCAAGCGACGGTTGCTGTGTCTTTTCATCCCCGCCATCAAGTGGGTTTTCGCTCTCCTACTGAGGCTTGTGCCCCGCAGTGTGTCCTTTCTACTGAAACCCTGCTTCCCTGTCAGCGAGGAGACAGAAATGCTGTGCAGCAACCCTGCCGACTGTTGTGTGGCTGTCTTCGCACAGCACCTGCGTGTCCCCTACTGACCGACGAGCCAAGGACAACACCGCCACAAGACTGTCCGTCTCTACTTGTGTCCAGCAAATTATCTGAGAGATGTAAGTCTCCCCAAGGAGGGCTTTGCCCTGGAGAGAACCAGGGCATTGCCTTGGGAGACAACTGGAGGAAAAAAAGAAGAGCACCATCACCCCTTATTCTGTGCTCAGGACTGTGAGGACAGAAATACACCTGAAACACATTGCGTAAAAAAGCTTTATATCTCTATTGTACGGTCTCTAACGCATGGATGAACTTGAAAATGTGTTTTGTATAAGAGTAAATGTGCTCGCCCTTCATGACCTCCAGTTGGAATACAAAGATCAGAGAACAAAAGGAAAAGGTAATAAGACAGGTACAGGTAAACACACAAACACACACACACACACACACACACACACACACACACACACACACACACCCTGCACACACACGCACCCCCCACATACGCACACTGCCACACACATGGGCGAGAGACACAAACGCACACACGCCTGATAGAAGGAGATATTCACTTCTCCGGAGGGTAACTTCATGCTGAATTAGATTTACTCTGAGGTTTCCCTGCATCTCTCCTCCTTGCTTACCGTTAAAATGAACAGAATCTGACTAATGTCCAGAGGAAAACTTGCTCCACTAAAATAAAACTTATAATTCTGATTATATTCAGAGGCCCCCAGTTACAAGAAGCGATGATACCTTCCTGTAAAGTTACATTTCAAACACCTTAAGCCCCCTCGTCTAAATTGCTGACAACATATACAATATCTGAATTCTTCCAGAAGTAGGTTATTAATTATCCTTGCATTCCTTTAAATGTCCATCCCCTGGACTAGCTGCACTAATAAGTAGAACACATGTAGTTTGAGAGGAGGCTCACGGTGATTGCTGGATATGTACACTCTTTACTAACCGCCCCTCTAGATTTTGTGCCTCTAATTAACAAAATAAAGGCTTGATTCCGGGTCATAATTCCAAGTTTGAGGAGGACACAGTGCACATAGAGTGGGCATGAGGGGGAAGAGGAGCCGGCCTAATGCGTCTGTCCGAAAGGAATAGCATGTGTGAACGGAGGAACGACCATTGACTCAACTGCGTCAAGTGCCACAGATAAGCTGTTTAAATAAAGGAAGTCAAGAGGTTGGACTTTCAAAATAAAACGTCAAGAACAAAAAAAGTCCTTGAACAAATGTATTGATGTAATGCCAAATGTGTGCCGAGAAATGTGCCAATGTTACAAGAGCAGTCCTTTTACGAGTCGCCCCGGTATTATATCTAAAAAATGCATTATTAATTAGTAAAGACAATTTCCATGTCATCAACGGGGCTCTCACTAGGCTCTTTTATTGAGAATACAACGGTAACAAATTCACATTTACACTCTCCTTTCACGTTTCTTATATATTCCCCTAAATACGCTACTTTTATTTTTATTGTTATTATTATTATGAAAACCGGAATGGGAACATTCCTGTGGTGGCGAGCTTTACTCTGTATGGTTGTTACATTGGAGAGAGTGGGAGAGAGTGGGAGAGAAAAGGAGCAAATGTGCGGCGGCGGAGAGGGAGGATAACGAGTGCGCAAACAGGCAGACGGGCACATCAGCAGCAGCGGCGGCAGAGCATCTCCCTGATCCTGATCTGCGGTGTCTTCAGCTGCCAATCCTCGGTGCCTCTCTGATTGAGATTTGACTGCCGGCTGAAGTGTGCAGAAGCGTTATCCAACCATCAGCTCCCTCAACACACTTTATCTGGAGCTCGGTTATTCTTAACACAGCTGCGAGACTGTCCTTCCGGTCCTTCTCTTATTTATCCCAGTTTCTTCAATATTTAATGGAAAATGGCGATCTGCGCGCCATCGTACGGTATCTTCTGCCTCTTCACCATCCAAACAGTACTTATCATATGCGTCTCCACGCCGACGGACGGGACCCACCTCTTCCCCCAGCACTACACGTAAGTACCCTGCACCGTTTGGGGGATACACCGGGGTGCGAAGCGCGGAACTAGGACGGGTGGCCCCCGCCAAGCCTGCACATGCAGCGCCGCGTACCGAGGAGCCGCCGTCCCTGATGTGGGAACACAGGAGACGCAGTTGACGTCTCTGATGCCGCGCTATGAATGTCGCTCTCACGAAGCCGGTGTTGTCGTTTCGTGGGCAGTGGCATTTGATACCGTAAGCATTATTCAATTTCAACAAGGAAGCAGGCTACGTGGAGCGTGCACAGGTGTCCCTGGCGAATAAGCCACGCGAGCCAGAATATAATAAAACATCCACGGGGATCAAAATAAACTGGTAATAACAGTATATGTGTTGTTTTGCCGTCGCTGCATGGGGGAGAATATCCAATTTACGCATGATGGATTGGATATAGGGTGAGCTCCAACGAGGCTATATAGTCATACAAGTCCTCCACTGGATGCACGCGCAACAATATTCCTCTCTATCCCACAGCAGGATATACACTTGTGTGTTTATAGGATAGAGACAACCCAATAAGTTAATGCCGCAGGAGCAGCAGGTCTTTAAACCTTCAGCAGAAGTACCTGCACTTCCGCTCGTGTATCCCACAACTCCCAAACTACTTGTAAATACTCTGATCCAATGTAGCGTAATTTATTCTATGTTTAAAACTAGAGGTTTATCTTGTATAAATAATTGTATTTTAAATTGAGATGCACTTGAGGCCAGTATTACAGTGGTGGTTCATCCAGGTGACCGCATGCAGTCACAGCAAGCAGAGCTCAAGCTGTGTAAACTATTGTCGGACTTGTTCAAGGCTCCAACCTGTTGGGAAACTGTTTTGCGATCACATTTCTATTTAAAGTGCAATTTGTTTCCAAAATGCGACCACTGTAATCATTTCACCTTGAGTGACACACGCAGGCAGACTGAAACAAAACGCCTGTAACGCTTCCGTTTACCAGCTTTGCGTTGTCGAACTATTCAAACAATATTTAGCCTTTTTTCTTTTCAAAGTGAATGTGACTTAGTTTGATATTACATTGTCAGATGTGGTGGTATTAAACCCACTGAAGCCAGTGCAATAGTTCCCCACTCAAGTATTTACCCGATGACGTGCTGATCTGATGGGAGCATGATGTCGCCTCGTGAGGAGGATTAGTCAGGTTCAGAAATGGAGAATCTCACTGATTCCTCCCTGATTCATCCACTGGGGGATCTCTTTGTTATTCCTGATGGCCAAGGTGACTTTCAAAGGAAAATCACTAATCTTATATTAGGCATATTGTTGATTGACATTTAAGAACAATTAGCTGCATCATTGATTCAATCGCTTGAGGACCATAAAGAAAAGTGATGTTGATGGTTCGGTGAACACATTCATTCCTGCAATTAATTTATAAAATGCATTGTTTATAATCTTATGGTAATATCTCCTCTACTTTCCCCTGCAAATACAGCTTATGTTTTTTCAAAGTACATTGATTATTTGTTAGACCTATTCTAGAATACAGTCCCCATTGTAATATAACAATGTGAATCTCATTAGTTAAGAGAAATATTATAGTTCTGGTAATTTATGCAACCTGGATTTTTTTCAGGCATCACTTGGGTTTTAAAAACTAGGTATTGTGTCACCCGCATCGATGTGCTAGTTGACAGTTATCTAGTTGAAGTGTATAGGGAGCAGGTGATGCCGTCCATCAGGTGTTCAGGCCTGACACACACACACGCCCCCCCCCCCCCCCCCCCACACACACACACACAGACCAGTGGGAGCAAGTGTGTGTTTAAGGTCTATAGTTTAGGACATTTACATTACATGTTGCCATCTAAACGCATTGCCTAATTTCTTGCAGTTTTATGTTAATAGTATTGTGTGTGTGTGTGTGTGTGTGTGTGTGTGTGTGCATGTGTGGGTTGAGTTCGAAAGTGTCTTCATGGGGGAAATTATTTCTGCATTCTATTATGTGCATGCGGAAACCTGTTTCAATAACTATAATCTTAATGTACAATCTTCTTCAGGACTGTAAAATATCATCGCTTAGCTGAGTTTCTATTAAACTCAGATCAAATTTCTACCACATTTAGTTTTTTCCACACATTTTAAACTGTCCATCTATTGCTCTGAAAAATATTTCGGCATTGCACTTGGAAGGACCAAGATCCATTGCAGCAGAACGAATGGTGACGGTGTGTGGCTGACACACAGGTCGTCCATCCAAACTCATTTCATAACATTTTCCCATAATTTTGTTACTAACATAAATCATAATACACATCAAATAGCAAAAACACAGGCACCAAATAGCAAAGATGTTATACTACATCAGACTCCAAAGAGCCAGATAGCATCAGTCTGCTTTCATGTCGTAAAAACGTCTCTGTTTTTAAGAGAGATCCCAGCTTTGTCAACACAGAGCGGCTCCAATCATTCATTGAAGATTAAGCCTCAATAGTGCATATGATTTACCAAACAAGCATCTCCTTATATCTCTAGTTGTTACTGAATTGAAGGTTCTATACATTTTGGACTGTAATCTATTGTTCTCTTTTAATTTAGACAACATCATTATAAAGTTATCATACAGCACTTTACAAAAGTTCCTTTAAATAACACATGTATGTGATCTCGCTTAATGCAGGTCAGTTGTGTTCAGGCTCCATTGTCGCCTTTTTGCTGCGTGTCACTTATATCCTATCTAGCAGTTTGCATATTTAAGTGATTTTTTTTGATTAGACTTGATGTATTCAACGTAATGAAATAGATACAAAAAAAGAAAGAAAGGAGTGACAAGGCTAATGTGTGGCTGACACACTTTCAATTTCCTTGATTGTGTTTGACTGAGGTTGGCAACATGGGCAACATCTCTGTTGCAGTCACTATCACTCCTTATTATCTTTAATGATATTATGTACTCACGTGTTCGTGAAATGTTTAACTCATATTCAACCCATTTATTATGAGGAACTTTGAACTGATTACAAAACAGTCTCAATACAATACCAAAGCCTCTAAACAACCTATAAGTAAACAGGACTATCAGCTAAAAGATTAGCTATTTCTAGATAGTTATTCTTAATGCTTGTTATTGTCGCCACCAGGTCAGATTCCAGCTAAATATGAAGAAATCCTGCAGCTTCATCAGAAACCCCTTTAGCTGTGATAGCGTGCATCAACATTGGATGCCTGGCAGAGCTAACGGAATAATTCAGCCCATGACCTTCTCTCGTTCTCTCCCTTTCAACAGGAGAATGTATTCACTGATACCACGTAAAATACAAGCTCGCATGCGATTGCAATCACAGCGGGAGTCCTCTCTCAACAACACAGGTTGAAGCCCAAAACATCTCTCTCCCCAAAGCCAAGTACGGCCCTCTAAGCGCCCACATTTCGTCACGTCATCCTGACCTTGGATTGGCGCTCGTCTGCTCCATCTCCCCACCCCTCCTCACAGGACGGGGCCCTCCGACGGCCTCGTCCCCCTCTCTGATTGTCACAATATGATAACAAGTGTGTGTGTGTGTGTTGCGTTTGTGTGAGGTGCAGTACCTAAACTTTCAGGAGCAGTCATAATATTTCTTATCAGACACATATTCCATCTGCTATGTGATGTTATTCTGAATTTGCAGGAACTTGAACACAACAGTTCCTTCAATAATTCAGATTTATATCCGGCCTCGCTGCTGCTGCTTGGACGCACAGAGGTGGAGAGCTCTGCTCCTGGTGGCAGCGTTTCCTCCTCCAGCCAGGAGCAGAGCTTCCCCATGCTCCTGGAGGCCCAGGCCGTATTGCTTGGCCCGCTAGAGGGTTGGGATGCATGGGAGAACCAGAACCAGAACGGAGAGGAGCAGACTGTCAGACCCTGCTACAATAAAATGAGAAATTTTCTAAAAGTAATCTGGTGAAACACTACCTTCCGCCTTTGTTCGCAACATCAACACACAAAGTTCTTTGTCGTAACTAAAAACTTTATCTTGTCACTAATTTACGCATCTGTGTCAAATATCTTTTTATATGAGAATTGCGGCACTATTATTTAATTGAATCATTGCCCAGCCCTAGTTCTAGCTGAGGGATCTGAATAGGGTTTACCTTTCACCTGCTTAGCCATCTAGTCCACATTCTACACAATATCATCCATTAGTTTAAATTACAAATGGCTTGAAAACAGTAATACCCAATTTAGTACAATCAAATATACACTTTACGTAACTTGCCCAGCTCTTTGTTATGCATATATTTAAAATATAAGAAATAAGACCCTTTTACTGCATGTCATTTTGTGTATATATATAAATAAATATATTTACACAGGGCGTGTGTGTGTGTGTGTGTGTGTGTAGCCTAATGAAGTTATGTGAGAAGCCTGTGTGGCTTTGGGCTGAAGTATTGTCCCTCAGTGTTAGTATCACTGGGTCCTCCTCGGCTCCGCTCTCACTGTAAGCCTGTTTTCATTTCATATCGAGGTGACCTTTTCATCGTCAGCGGCCTCTCCCCAGCGGTCCCGCTCCGCTCCGTCCTTTCGGAGGCCCTCTTGCTTGCTCGTCATCTTGTCCCCGGTAAACACAGCCAGTGCGGCGGGCGTGTTTGCTCTGCCTCTAGATGAGGCCCGCTCTGGCTATGTGACAATGCCGAGCGCTGTCAATGGCAGATTTGTGCAATCAAATAAACCTGTCTTCCCTCTTGTCTTCTGACTAAATCTGACATTTAAAGATGACTTTTGTTTTAGTCATCATATTAAAAGACAAACGACTATGTTGTGTTGTTGATGCTTGTGATTAGCTATCTGCAGACTGATGGAAGGGGAAGGTTGGCATAGAGTCAGTGGTTGGCTCGCAAACACATACCAGCATGTATTTATCTGATTGCTGAAAGATGAGCTTTCATAATGGTTTTTTTGGGTGGGGGGGTTTTGGAGTGAGCATTTCTTGTTGGCCATACTTGTGGAGTGTTCAGCTTGAATAGAGGTTGGTAGGTTAGCCCCCGCTGCTGCTTTAAAATAATCTAGTGAAAATCTTGATCCATTAAGTCATTTGTTGCTTGCTGGGAGATATACAGTGATGAGCTCGAGCTGTTTGATCTCTTAATTCCAAATTTGGCTCTGTCTAACAGAGATCAGCTCCTGCTTAGGGTGCATATCTGTCAGACCTGAGCAGTTTTATTGCAGAGCCACTGATCCAAGCCGAGCCAAGACAGGCACGTTCGCTACAAGTCCTGCCAGGGCCGACCAGTTATATGCAAGATGGAAGCTGCTGCTGATTAACCCAGACATGAGGAGAGGTCCAGATATGGATTCATGAAGAGGGGAGGAACTGGCAGCTTGACAACAGAAAGAGAGATACATAAAGGCCGGGAGGGACACAGTCTTACTAACGCACTCACTCTCCTCCAATCACAAGAGAAATGAATGATGATGACATGCTCAGGTGATAATGTGAAGTGATGCAGATTGAAAATGTGTTTAAATTTCCCCCCTGCCCCCCACTACAGAATGATTCACTGGGCAGGACGCATCGAGAAGGAGCTGGAGACGGTTCTGCAGCAAGTCACCGGAACTCAGCAGATGAGATCGGTAAGTTGACGTCACTTTATTTTGTGCATTGATAATCGGAAAAGATTTCACTGGGCGAGGTTGTACGCTTCTTCTTTTGTGCATGTGGGTCTTCGTGGCAATGTTTGTATGACCACATTTCAGAATAAAAAGACATTTGAATTTAGTATTAACTCTATTTGAGTTTGACTTAGATTGTACTTTTTTTCCCACTGTAATTATCTTTTGGGAATTATTCTTTGAAAATCAGATATCACTCTTGATACTTCTGGATTGATCTTTCTTAATCTACATTTTACACTCAAGATATGATGGAAAACAAGTACAATGCTTTTGATCACATAACAAATCGTCTCAACTATTTTTAAGAAACATACACTTTTAAAGTTCTCGCACCTAATGGCACATCTAGCAGAATATGGTGCTGGTAGGCAGTGTGTAACACGTGTCCGTCTCGTTGTAGAGCAGATGGTTGAACAGAGTGTGATTGACACTGTTTCATCATATTTCTGCCATGTGCGCATGTTCACCGTGCTTCCAGGGTCTATAATGCACCCTGAGATAAATGCTTAATTATTGCTGTATGCGTGAGTGTGATTCATCCAGCCGGTACCATGCCTGTGGCGGCTTTAGTGCTAGCAGTAACAGTGGTTAGTGGGATGGCTGTTGGTGTGGTGACGACAATGATGGATCCCAGAGAGGAGAAAGTGAGTTGACTGATGGTGCTGCTGTAAAGGTTAGTGACCAGTCGTGGATATCAGACACTCAGACGACATGATAGAGAGAGCTTGACTTTTAGCACTCACCAGTTTAAACCACACACAGCAGAGAATGTGTACCCATCAAAATATTTGTATTTCCCAGTTTGTACAAAAAGGTTGACAGTATTACTACTAACCGATGTGAACTTCTAAACTAATGACACGTGGTTTAAAGGTGAAGGCATATTGTTGCTTTGTGATTTTATCAAAATGTCATCATTACTATTAAGATCAATCTTGGTCAAAATACTTGTTTTTTAGGGTTTCTGAAAGAGTTTTAAGAACCTAAGATGACGGAACATGTTCTCAACTGATAATTCATGATTATATAAGTGTTTTCCCCAGCTTCCTACCCCTGCTGTTTCTTTTTCTGATTAGCTGATTTATCATTTAGTCTATAAAATGTTTTTAAAAAATAGGGAAAAATGTCCATCATCAGAATGCTTGTTTTGACAGTCCAAAACCAAAAGATATCGACTTCCAATCCAATAAGACAAAGAAAAGTAGCAAATCCTCTCAGAAGAGCAACTGGAACAGTGTCAGTCACCTCATCGATTAGTTGAGTAATTGTTTCAGCACTATGATATTTAGAGAGATATGTTTGGTTCAATGTGTTATTGTGTCTCTTGACTGCTTGTTGTGAAGCTTGGACATGGCTAAACGCTCCTGAACGTAAGGAGACCCGGTGCTGAGATGTGATGTTGACGTGACGTTAAGTGCTTTCTGTTCTGTGGACTCAAACTTATAGAGTTCAGTACATGTTGCTGAAGTTTCCTCTGTGGGCCGAACCTAGTGAAACCAGTCCCTCTAAAAATATGAAGTCCATTCAAGTTATGTCTTGTGTAGGAAGCCCATATGGCTGTGTGTGTGTGTGCGTGCAGGTCTGACAGTGTGCACAGAGCGGGTGTAAAGGAACATTTATCATGGCCCCAAACAGGAGTCGTCACAGGGTGTGCTAAATGGCCCAGCATGCCTAGAAAAGCCATTTTCTAAATGGATGCATCTCTCTATACGTGTGTCTGATAGAAATCTTCCCAGGGCTATGCCGGCTGGTAACAAGATTGCCTCCCTCTGCGCCCCCTTCCTCTTCATGCGTAGTTTATTTTCACAGACAAAAAAAATGTGTGCAATGTGTGTGCAAATTATTTTCGAGTTTGTCTTACATGGAAAGAGACAAGGAAGTACGTTGAATATAATGTGGTCTTGTTCAGTTCCTCTCGGTTGAGATGTTATTTTTTCCGACAAGCAAGGTAGCGGGTGAAAGAGACAGAAAGGCCAAGACAGGGCAGCACAAAAATAGCTGCATGTCTTTAAGAATCTTTCCACTTGAGGAAGAAACACCGAAATGTACAATGTTTTGACGTGTTTTTTGTTTTTTGCATCCTGAAAGTTTTAAGTATCTCCAAAAATACATAAAACGGAAGCTATTTAAATGTTTAAAATCCCATGTCATACGTCGGCCCAGGGTTGGTTAAGATGTTACTCCTCTCTGGGGGAGTGAAAGGAAGATAGAGGGTGAGTGATGTATCAGAGGAGTTGGAAGTTTGGAGTGGGAGAGTGTGGAGCCCAGATAGACAAGGGGAGTGGGCGGCTTTTAGAGCGGAGGAGGGGTTTTTTGAGAGAAAAAGGATGAAGAATGGCTTGACAATTGAGATGGATGTTCAGGCGGTTTTGTGTGTATATTTAGAGTCAAACTACTTAAGATGGATGAAATGATAGAGAAGAGGGACAGGAATTGGTACATTTTAATGTGAGCAGACGGATGCTGTTTATAGTCTTTATCCTCATTATCCTGTGTGCTGCTGTGTTTGATGTGTTACATACAGTATGTGGTGATGGACAATGGCATTGTTTCCCTATCCTCTGGCTTTTTCAGAACAGTTTAAATAGGCACACATGAGCGTGAGCGCCGACACCCACGTGCTGTCATTACAGCAATTTGATGGTTTATCGGAGGTAATATGATTTGGTTCATATTTAGACACCTGTGCACACATGTTCACTGTGCTAGCTGCAAGATCACTATAATCAGAGAGATATGCTGAGTGAACAAATATTTAGAAGTAGCAGATCTATGATGTCTTGCTCGTGTACAAAAGTATTATCAGCTTAATGTACATCATAAATAAAACAAACTTTGTCTGATACATCATTGTAATTACATAATTAGAATGCCACATAAGTAGCATTTTTTCTTTGCAGCTGGTGAAAGTGGAGCTAGTTTTAACTATTCACCTTTATATAGATGGGTAGTTAGTCTAATGGTTCCCTACCTCGGGCTCAGGCCCCCAGCAGATTAATGTAAAGGGTTGAGTGATGATTAGTGTGATAAGAAAAACATTTCTGCACTAATTGTGTTTTCAGTCTTTGCTCTTTTATAAGACATTAAATTAGTTGACCTCTTTGGTCCATGAATAATTCTTTAAATAAAAGCATCGGAAACAAGACAGGGAGCCGCAAATTAGATGCTGCTTTTTTAACCATCATCCCAAAAGTATGGCATGTATTGTATTTGTGAGTAAAATATTTTCCTCTGAAGCGTAGTGGAGCAGTATTATTATTACGTTTCAGAAAATATTCAACGAACTCCTGTACAGTAGCCTACTTGAGTAAATGTACTTAGTTACTTTCTACTTCCAAATTTGCAAAAAGCGCACACACAGAGTCACAGCTTCAATTAAGAAAGCATCTTTAATGGCGATGCCATGCAACATGTGTTGAACTCTCAAATTCATTTCAATAAGAAGAGTCTAATCGGCATGAATAATTTAGCACGGTGCACATGACTGCTCCTGAATCCCTCGGTTCCACCTGACACGTTACAACTCTGCACGCTGTCAGTCTGCCACACCTCCACGCAGCCCTCTCCTCCGCTGTTTGCTGCCCTTGATTACTGGAAACCTGAGACGACCCACATCCCGATCAATAGACCCACATGTAGAAGCAGGGTGGAGAGACAGAATGCCAATTAAGGAATGTGGTATTCATCCAGTTTTCACATGAGCTTAAATCTTTTTACTGGACCAAGTATGTTTTTTTGCCTGCAGGATGGACAGATGCAATAGATGTAATGTGTACAGAAGGACAGATTTAGAGTTAAAATACATTCAATGAATATGACAGAGTGTATGAATAGTTCATAGTAGGCATATTCCACGATGGAGACCTCCACGATCCATCAGGCAGATGGCGGTGGGGAGGAGGAGTGGGCGGAGTCTCAACAGTGGGCGGAGTCTCAACAGGATAGTGGCGTAGTCAGTAGCAGGAATTCCACGACCCAGACCTCGATGATCCATCAGGCAGATAGGATCTATGTTGTCTCATAGGGTCCGATGACCCCATGAGACGTGAAGTCACAAGGACTCCGGGGAGAAAGCAGAGTTAGTAACGTGTGATTGAGAGATGAAAATTCATCCCTAAGGAGAGAAAAGAGGAGATAGGTGCTCAGTGCATCCTAAAACGTCCCCCGGCAGCTATAAGCCTATAGCAGCATATCAAGGGGCTGTAACACCCGGTTCCGCGTCTCTTGTTCCGTGTCCTTTTCCCGTCGTCCTGTCTGTGTTCCTGATCCTGCCTGCTTCGACCCTGCTTGCCTGCCTGCCCTGGCCGATCCGACCCTGCCTGCCCTGACCGATGATCCTCTGCCTGCCCCTTTTGGACCTTGTTTATTTTTCAACTGTTTTGCCTCATTAAAGAGCGCCTTTTTGTGACTTATATTTTGTCCATTCTGTCTCTCTGCGCCTGAGCCTCACCCTGTTACACTCCCCGTGACAGAACAATCGGACCATGATTGGCTCAGCAGAGGACAGTGTGCGCTCAGCTCTCCAGACGCAAGAGGAGCGTCTTTTAAGAATTGAGCGGTTAATCTCTGGAAAGTACAAGCAGCTCCACGACCAACAGAGTTCTTTGACCGTACAGCTGAGGGATCTGCAACTCTCAAGCGAGCCGGGTCGGGCCGGCTGCGGTTCCCGGTCGCCTGATGGGTCGGCGCCGCCAGCCCTGTCTGGCTACCAGCCCAAGCCCCAGCAGCCCTCGCCGTGCCTGTCGGAGCCCCGGCCGTTCTCCACTGCCCCCTGGCAGCCGCCGGCATTCCTGTCCGGCATTCCCTGTGTCCCGCCGGCTCCCGCTGCCGCCTCGGTGCCGCAGCCCCCGCCGGTTCCCGCTGCCGCCTCGGTGCCGCAGTCGCCACCGGTTCCCGCTGCCGCCTCGGTGCCGCAGCCCCCGCCGGCTCCCGCTGCCGCCTCGGTGCCGCAGCCCCCGCCGGTTCCCGCTGTCGCCTCGGCCGTGCTGCAGTCCCGGCCGATCCGACCTCTCCATGCCCCGTCTCCGTCCCGGCCGGTCCCATTTCCTCCTGCCCCGTCTCAGTCCCGGCCGATCCGACCTCCCCATGCCCTTTCCCAGTCGGCACTAGTTCCCCCTCTCCCATCTCTGTCCCGGCCGGTCCCAGTTCCTCTTGCCCCGTCTCCGTCCCGGCCGGCCCCAGTTCCCTGTGCCCCGTCTTTGCCCCGGCCGGCTCTCGTCCCTCCTGTTCCTATTCCGTCCCCTTCCCGCCCGGTGGTAGTTCCCTGTGTCCCGGCTCCTCGTGTTCCACTGCTGTCCCGGCCGTTTCCCCCGTCCCACTCTAGACTGTCCCGTCGCCGTCCCCCCCTTGCCCGCTTCCGGTTCCCAGTGTCCCGTTGCCATCTCATCCTGCTCCAGTTCCCAGTGTCCCGTCACCATCCCAGCTGGCTCCAGACCCCGGCCTCTCCTGTGCCCGGTACCCCAGCTACCCATCCCGGTACTCCGGCCCGCCCTCTGGCGCGCCTTTCGCCTGGTGATCGCCCGCCGGCCCACCCCCCGGACTGCTTCTGCCATGCCCATGGTCCCTCCGCCGGCTCCCCTCCACCCACCCTTGTTGATCCTTTGGGACGTCTGGTATCCGTCCCTTAAGAAGGGGGTACTGTAACACCCGGTTCCGCGTCTCTTGTTCCGTGTCCTTTTCCCGTCGTCCTGTCTGTGTTCCTGATCCTGCCTGCTTCGATCCTGCTTGCCTGCCTGCCCTGGCCGATCCGACCCTGCCTGCCCTGACCAATGATCCTCTGCCTGCCCCTTTTGGACCTTGTTTATTTTTCAACTGTTTTGCCTCATTAAAGAGCGCCTTTTTGTTACTTATATTTTGTCCAGCCTGTCTGTCTGCGCCTGAGCCTTACCCTGTTACACTCCCCGTGACAGGGGCTGGACCTGGTGAACCTGATTCAGCCCTAACTATAAGCTCTGTCGAAGAGGAAAGTCTTAAGTCTACTCTTAAACGAGGTGACTGTGTCTGCCTCCCGGACTGAAATTGGAAGCTGGTTCCATAAAAGAGGAGCTTGATAACGAAAGGCTCTGGCTCCCATTCTACTTTTTAAGACTCTAGGAACTACAAGTAGTCCCGCATTTAGTGAGCGCAGCTCTCTAGTGGGGCAATATGGTACTACAAGCTCCTTAAGATATGATGGTGCATCACCAATCAAGGCTTTGTACGTTAAGAGAAGAATTTTAAAAGTGATTCTTGATTTTACTGGGAGCCAGTGCAGAGCAGCTAGTGCAGGAGTGATGTGATCTCTTTTCTTAGTTTTAGTGAGAATACGAGCTGCAGCATTCTGGATCAACTGGAGGGACCTAAGAGACTTATTAGAGCAGCCTGATAATAAGGAGTTGCAGTAATCCAGTCTCGGAAGTAACGAACGTGAACCAATTTTTCTGCATCTTTTGAGACAAGATGTGCCTGATTTTGAAATATTACGTAGATGAAAGAATGCAGTCCTTGAGATTTGCTTTATGTGGGAGTTAAAGGACAAGTCCCGATCAAAGATAACGCCAAGATTCTTTACAGTGGTGTTGGATGCTAGGGCAATGCCGTCTACAGAAACCACATCACCAGATAATTGATCTCTGAGGTGCTCAGGGCCGAGTAAAATTACTTCGGTTTTGTCTGAGTTTAACATCAAGAAGTTGCAGGTCATCCATGTTTTTATGTCTTTAAGACATGCTTGAATTTTACTTAGTTGGTTGGTTTCCTCTGGTTTTATCGATAGATATAGTTGAGTATCATCTGCATAGCAATGAAAGTTTATGGAGTGTTTCCTGATAATATTGCCCAAAGGCAGCATGTATAAGGTAAATAAAATTGGTCCAAGCACAGAACCTTGTGGAACTCCGTGACTAACGTTGGTGCTTATCGAGGCATCATCGTTTACAAATACAAACTGAGATCGATCTGATAAATAGGATTTAAACCAACTTAGTGCCGTGCCTGAAATGCCAATCGACTGCTCCAGTCTCTGTAATAGGATGTCATGGTCAATGGTGTCGAATGCAGCACTAAGGTCTAACAAGACCAGTACAGAGATGAGTCCTTCATCTGCTGCCATTAAGAGGTCATTTGTAATTTTCACCGGTGCTGTGGTGTTTTCTAAATCCTGACTGAAACTCCTCAAATAAATAATTATGATGTAGAAAGTCACACAACTGATTTGCGACCACTTTCTCAAGGATCTTGGAGAGGAAGGGGAGGTTAGAGATCGGTCTGTAGTTAGCCAACACCTCTGGATCCAGAGTGGGCTTCTTCAAGAGAGGTTTAATGACAGCCACTTTGAAGGAGTGTGGTACGTGGCCTGTTAGTAGGGACAGATTGATAATATCTAATAGAGAGCTGCCAATTAAAGGCAAAACGTCTTTAAGCAGCCTCGTCGGGATGGGGTCCAAGAGACAGGTAGATGTGTTAGAAGTAGAAACCGTTGAAGATAATTGGTCACGGTTGATGGTAGAAAAGCCATCCAAATATACACCAGGGCATACAGCGGTTTCCAAGGCCATTCCACTTGAGGACAGATTGGTCAAACGCTACATCCGTCGGCCCGCTAACCTCATGCTGGCTGCAGGTTTATCTCCGTTCAACACAGACTTTTTTGCCTCGAGTACTTCCAGTGTGTGTGTGTGCATGCTCATGGTTGTGTGTGATTGTGTGTGTATGTGCACGCTCGGGAAGTCTTTTTTTCTTTTTCTTTTTCTTCTTACGTCAACATAAATGAAGCCTCTTGTTCAAACTGATCTGCAAAGGTATGTTTTTATGACTTGAGGGAGATGTTGCATGCAGGCTGAACACATTTCCAAATGTCTACTACAAACATCCCTCCTGCTTTCTAGAAAAAGAAGACAGCCGGCTCTAGCAAACATCTCTTTAAAGTGCAATAGTGGATTTGCTCACTATCGCTGACTACAACATTTCTGCAATAATCTCTCAATGCCCAGCGCTACTAGACATCACCCCCCCAACCCCCCCCCCCCCCCCCCCACACACACATGCACAAACACTTTTTTAGGGCTGAAGTAGCACCCCCCCCCCCCCTCCCCAGTGCGTCGATCAATCAGTGGACGATGATTGGGGGCTGATGAGTGCCATTTGTTTCTTGATTTAATAGCACCGTTTGCCTGTAGATAGTTTACAGGGAGAGTTGAAGGTCCCTCCTCCCACCCTGACAAGTTCCCTTTAAAGGAGAGAGAGAAAGAGCTCCCCTCTCAGCTCCCCTCCATCTTCTGGCATGGACATTACACAACAGCAGCTTGTTATCTGGCTGTGTGAAACATCACAGGCTATTTCTGCAGGATAGATAGTTTACTCTCTGGTTTTCTTCTCTCCTGCTGGCTCGTCTTAAGTATCCCTCAGTCATTGTGGAGCATGCGTCAATACGTACCTCGGTTTACTCTTATTGAGGTCTTTATGTTAACGTCAACAAATAAGTAATTACTACACCACCAGCACATATATAAATATATATATATATATATATTTTTTTATATCTTTTTTTTTCTTCTTCTAAAAATATGCTTTACAATTATGGCAATGTGCACTGCTAGCACTTGATAAATAACCCCTTTGAAGCAGAACTTAAACTAAACACACCAATTATAACATTGGTCAAATTGTGCAATTATTGACCCTTTGAATATACATTTATGGTTCGAGCTTGGTACGGTTTTGAGGGGGAAAAAGATCCTTTTTTGAAACCTCACTTTGATTCAACAAAATTAGTAAAATATCTCAAATGTTACATTTTGTCTAATAGTACAAGCAGCTGTACAAAACATTGCTTCAATTAAAATAATCTAACGCTGGCAACATTTTGATTTCTATTCAGAACTATATCTGGTCAATGAATAAGTAAATAAAACCATGAATCTGACAAAACATTTGATGCCAACCTTCGATACTCAGTGCTGGGTTGGCGTGCTGACCCCAAACAGCTCTGTGTCAGAACAACACAAGGAGTTGCTTCCGTGTGGGCGGCTTGCTTCAGGTACTGGGCAAACAATGAGAAATGCCATCCAGGAAGTCCAGTTTGAGTAATACAATGATGCATCTGAAGGCTTATTAGATGTCAAAACATTGACTGAATAGAATATTATGATAAAGGATTTCACAGCTCTGGAAAAATACCCATTTCTCTGATTGTGAGGTAAACCGTGGAAATATGTCATTCATGTCACAAAGTCACCAACAAGGAAAGTGCACTTGCATGTATTTGATTGGCTCCTTCCCAGATGACGTCACTTTTTGTTCAGCCTTCTGCTTCGACACCTCCACCACTTTCAAATGAATGCGTGAGCTGTTTTATTTTTTCATGGGCACACAAAAAGCACCTTGCAGTTCAATTACTAGCTCTATTGTGATACATGATAATCACAAATAGATAGTGCAGCCTTTTCTATCTATCTATTCATTTGTGTGTCCTCGTGTGTGTTCTGTTCCATTTTTAAACCTGGCTTCATTCCAATTCAGACATTGCATCTGCCATTATCAGAAAAGGAGGTCACCGGGGTTAGCCATCAGTGTCATGAAAGCTCAGACATCGTCTGTTAGAAAAACACTTTTAAATTGTGTGTGGAACCCTTGTGTAACTCACATTTCTCTGTTTAGTATAGCATTTACTGTGTATTTACCCCCCCCCCCCCCCAAATTAAATAAAACACACAACAACATAACTGTGGACATTAAAGACACATAAAACCAGTAGCAGACTGAACGTTAAGCAGGGTGAGAGCTGGTCACCACCGCTCCTCCCAGTCTCACACTCCCCTGAGCTGACAGGAGAACAGAAGGCCACATAAATGCACACTATTTATTTTTCTGCCTTTTTATTGGATTTCTGACACTTGAGAAGGTTACAAGGATTCCTCAGCTACCCGGCTTGATGTCCTGGTATTGGTGGGCGGTGCTTGAATGAATGAAAATACATATATCTGCAGATTGCAGCCCTGCATGTAGATATCCCAGGGTTGGTGTTAGAAAGAATGACTTGAAACAGCTTTGCAGTAAAAATGTGACAGTTTAGAAAAACTAGAACCAGATGATATAGTGTTGGTGTCCTTCCTCGAGTTATTATATATTTATTTGTATTGATGGGTTACCGCAATCACTGCAGATATTTTATATTTACATTTTACACAAACATTTTTGGGGTATTGAACCATTGCAAAACCTCCAAAATATAAATCTATTAAATTCTGATTTGAACTGAACTGAGCACAGAAGAAACAGAGAGGGTTAGAGTTTCTGAATATCGCAGATATTCCCTGTGGTACTTTTTGGTGTTGTATTTGTCAAACTAACTGTTGCTTGATGAATTTAGGAAAAACAAAAAGCAGATGCATTCATGCGATTGGTATTTTGCACATGTTTAAAGGAAGGCAAGATAGCCCTGTCTCAAAATAGATTCGAGGTCTGCTAACACTTCAGCCCTGTCAGAGGAAAATGCTTTGTTTTGCCTACGCTGCAAATCTTTTCTCCTTGTCTCCGTCTCCAAATGCTATTATTTTCACAGTGTGTGTGCATCCTTGTGTAACTTTCAGTCGGCTTCTGTTTGATGTACAGTATCAGAAAGAGCGCATGACGTGTGTCTTTGGTACTATCTGTGCTTGACAGAGAGAGAAAAAACAGGTACAGCTCCCTGAGTGGGTTGCAGTGGTAATGTAGAGTGGCGTGATGCCCTAGAAACTTCCAGGTGTGAAGTGCTTTATTCATTCCACCGCAGAGGGAGTGCTTCTCTATGTGTGAAGTGGCGTTTAGTTTCCATTGTGAACAAAATGTATTAATTTTTTTTTATGGCTGTTTGTTTGTGAATGTGAGAGAGTTTCGGTGCGCTGGAGTCTCAGAGGTTTTGTCCTCCTCTTCTTCTCTCCCTCCTCCAACTGCACGAGTCTGCGTTTGATTGGTCACAGTTCTGAAAAACTTTAATTGGCTTGACTCAGCAGTGGGTGGTTCTCAAACGCCACGTTTCTATGGAAGACCGAGAAAAACTTTAACATTTTTGATCTCTCTACTGCCATCAGAGAGAGGTCTTCGGAAGGGCTACCTACATATCTTTTATTTAAAACACCCCCCCCCCCCCTTCACAGTCTATCAACCTTCTTCTTGGGCTTCGATCTAGACTCACTCTCATCTCTGCCTATGGCCCTTTTCCCAGGGCTTCGTTGTCTGATGTGATTTGTGCTCCCCCACTCCAGTCGCTGCATTACACATATACAGTACTCACACATGTGCAATCATGCACACATATATTTGCCAACTCATACAGTTTCGTCCAGTCAGTGTACCAACCCTTCCTTCTGGAAATGACAGTTGTTTACCACTAATTTTCAACAGTATTGTTATCTGACTGAGGATTTTATGGAAACATAAACGTAATGAGGAAATTTAAGTATTAGCCTCTCTGCAACATTTTCATTTATTTATAAAACCACCTAAAGCATGATTTATGTTTTTATGATAATGTCTAAGAACAAAAACACTGTGGGGAACAACATTGGTCTGAGTTAAACGTTTGAGTTGAAGCACGAGAATGGAAATGTTCACAGAACCACACTCAGGATTCAGGATGTAAACTCCAATATCAACATAGTGCCAAAGTGCTGTAGTTTGTAAACCAACCACCCACCCCAACTACCTCCCAACTAATTGTGTATGGTACAACATAGTAGCGCTTACTTTTCATGGAAAAAGCAATGCCAGTGAATGTACAGTAATCCAGGCATCAGCTAGCTTTCCCTCAAAACATATTTGGTAAAACAAATCAGTCGGGCTGACCTTGACCAAAGAAATTCCTCGTCAATTACCACTCTGAACGATTAGGTGAATACATTGACAGACAGAGTTTCCACTTTAAATCTTGTGTTTACCAGAGATATACCTGTACGTTTATTGGAAAATATATCATCCAGCATGAAAAAACTGTAAAAATCAATTGAGGAAATCCTAGTAGACTAAGACAAGAATGACCGACTAATCCACTAAGAAAGAGCAGCCATACAAACTAATAGAATATAAAAGTAATTTTAAAGGAGTTGCATAAGTGTACATCCAATAGTGTGTCCAATTTTTATTTTTTACCTTCAATTCACTTGAAGAGTCAATTTAGAACACGCTCTTATTTGCAATGACAACTTGGCCAAAAAGGAACAAAAAACTACCATCTCAAGCAATGTCATACAAAGATTACAACATCATAATATGTACAATATATAAAAACAAACATTGTTCCTGGAAAATTAAATTCATAAGCAGTTGCAGTGATGAGTGAGATTGTTTCTCATGAGTTATGTGTCTAATGAATGAGGATGTGGAATGTTAGCTTCTTTTGCAACTCATTCCAGTTGCTTGGAGCAGCGAACTGGAAAGAGAAGAAGTCAAAGGCGGTGCAGACCTTTAGAAGAACCATGTTGATGAAGTTGCTCTTGCATAAATTGTGGGCACTATTGAAGCTGTGCTGCAGGGAAGTCAGAACCGGTGTTCGGGAAAGAGCTATTTGTGTACAAGATGGTGTCGTCATCATACAAATGGATGTAAGAGTACCGTTGTTTATGCAGATTTGTTATAATGTTGGACCTAGAATGGATACTTCAGGAACACCCCTGGACAGGGACAGATGGGTAACCCTTGGCTCTCACAGGTCCGGATAAATAGCTGTAAAACCATGCCAGATCACCCTCGGAAAGACCAATGTCTTTGAGCCTATCAAGCAGAATGATGTGGTCCACAGAATCAAAAGCCTTTGCCAAGTCAACAAACACAGCCACACTGTATTCGTTCCCATCGATGGCTGGAGACAGATGATTAAAGTATTGATCGTTGTAGTAAAATGCCTAAAACTCAATATTATACTTTGGACTGACTATAGACTGAAACACAAAACACATGTAGAATCAGCGGTAATGATGTTCTTTTAAAGTCAAACTGCAAGATAATGAAAAACATTTTAACAACCCCAATACCTTAGTTTACCTTTTTTCAAACTAAAGCTCGTTATCACTTGTATCCTCGTCAATCTGTTGAGCAGCTTTTTCTGAATTGGGCATATTGTTAATGCTGCTGTGCGATTTTAATAATAGCTTAACTTTCAAATTATTTAAAGGTATGCTACCACAAAAAACAAATCAATAACTGATTGTTACACAAGCTTATTGTTGATATTCATGGGTAGGTTTGGCCTTTTATAATTGCCAGACTTTTAATTTAACAGCTTGACCAGTAATCCAAGTTGGTTTATTAATAATTCTGGCACTCAGACTTCTTTTTTCTTTTGCCAGTTGAGATGTGATGCTCCATTGTTTTAGTAGTTCTAAAAGGTAAATTAGCATCAGCACTATACTTTTTATCACTCGGCATTTATTTGTAAATGGCACTGTCAAATCTAATTTAATTCAAGCTAAATGCATATATTCTCATTATTGACTGCATATGTATAAACTAGGTGGATTTTGAACTTTGGGAATGCAGAAATCAATCATTTTAGCGTTTGAGAAAAAAAACAATGAAGAAGGTTACCGACTTCTGAGAACTTCAATCATTGAGATATGTTTAAATTCCAGTCTGCTTTACATAGGTATTGTGTGTGTCAGCCAGCAGTGTGTTTTTGCCTCCAGGCAGCTCAGCTTCCATTGTCATGTGGATGTGGATGGCATGGAAGGGATTTTTTTGGGGATGCTCAGGAGTAAAATCATGAATAGTGCAATGGATTTAAGACTCACTGACACAGTAAAGTTGAGCTTTCATCTGTGGTTTGGTGTTATACAGTATTTGGTGTTTCCTGTGTGTTTGCATTCACGTGGCTACATAAGTGGTCTCGTGAGGTGTTCGGTGTGATGATTAAAACACGTGTATCTGCGCGCGCGGCCGTGTATGTGTTTGTTTTTGCGAACTCTGTACCAGCAGCTCATTTCACACACAGACGGACATCAAAGGCAGTTTGAATTAACCCTGCGTGTCGGGGCCGCTCTGCATGCCATCCTCAATTTCACATCTCGGCTGCTCCAGCAGCACCAAACTTACATGCCCATTCATATTGAAACGACCAGATGGAGTTTTGCCATGCCCCGAATCGCCATCCTTCACTGAGAAAAGATACAACTTCAAAAGAGCAGGAATACATTCGGATCTGTTTGCAGGTGGTGAAGACGTTTGTTGTCGCAGGTGTAGTGAAAGTGTTCTGTGTCTCTGAAAAAAGTGTGGGTAAAGGGCAGGTATCATGTGTTTCTTATTAAAGCAGGTCAATCGTGTTTCCATTACAGTCCTCTTGCAAAAGCCTGGTCCAATTTTCCTTGATTAGACACTGCAGAAATGATGTCATGGTCTCAAACACACCCAGACCCACACACGCACACACACACACACACACACACACACACATCAAAGCATATGTGCCTCACCTCTTTTAACTAACTTTCAAATCCATAACAGGAAGCGGGGGCCACCTTTACCATATTGTTTTTTGCTCTGTCCAAATTGCGTTTTTTGATTGTTTTGAGGAGATAGCATTGCCTTTGCTTCAAACACAAATTTTCACATGTTCACCTCATCTTGGCAGCTAATTTAATTTTTATATTGTATTTATTGATCTGGCCAACTTCAATTTCCTGCAGCGCTATGATTCTTATGCACGATGAAAGCGATAATGTAGACGAACAGGCGTCGATGGCGAGGATGGGAATGGTGACGAAGAACGTGATGATGATCATTTCTGCGGGTGATTGTGAATGGGATGAGTTGTATGCTGATTAGAGTGGTGTCTGAAGATGGGGTCGTTGCAGTGTAGGTGAGGGAAGCCATCGGAGTTTATTTTTAACATTTTCCAGTCATCAGTAGGCTGCCATGACAGCTATTCAGTAAACACATTCATATTTCATTAATCTGTCCTATCCTCTCTCCTCCCCCTAGCAGCCTCTTATTGTCTCCTCTAGAGGTTGTTCAGTAATCCACTGATACAGTGTTACCTGCACCCACACACATACACACTCTCCTGTATAAATACTAGTCAGATCTAGTTTCTTGTGGTTATTAAGCATACCATCATCTGAAATACACATAATCTGAGTCTATGATTGTCTATTGAAGTGAATAGGACCACTGGTAATACAAATATACCCACATACTGTGTCTATGCACTCTCGCACTTGTATGGAAAGTATTGTAAGCATATATACACAGCCATTAACCCACGCACACACAACAACACAAAAATAGCTGTTAAAGCTGTTAAATAGAGGTTAAATAACTTTAAACAAGTGGATGCTCTTTAAACAAAATATAACTTAATTTTTTTTCACATTGTACATGAGTAGAGTTTGTTATGTCTAGAATATGTGTGTTGAATTTTTTCTTCACATTGTTTCACTAGTGCTTGTGAAATCAGGTCCACACAAACCACAATAGATGAAACATAACTCTAGGCCTCAGGTTGGCGCTACAAGCACAAACTGAATGATGAAGTTTTAGGCTGACGGTTCTTGACCAAAGCAATCGCAACTCAAGGTCCCTTACTTGCCTTATCTGGAGCTTTAGACTTTATCGGCCACTTCTTTAAAATGGCTAAAGACCCATCCAGTGGTCACTGACGGTTGCATTGACAAATGTATGAAGTGTATTTGTAGAATGTTTTTCTGTCACTGGACGGATCCGCAGTGCACAGTTCTGTTTTTTAAACTTTATAAATGTAGTTAATAAAATAATCTTCATTTGCGGTCCCTCATCAGTTCAACTTTTGTTCATTTTTTTGTCTTTCAACTTAAAGGGACCACTGACATATCAAAAATACACATTTTGACATTATGTTATGCTATTTATGAATCTAGATCATTTCAGTGTGAGTTGCCTCTTGGAGATAACAATTGTTTTCAACCATAGTTTCTACATGAAACTAATAAGAATTGTGGATTATCTAATTGGGCTATGATTCATGAAAAGAGACATTGGGTCAGGAACTTAACTGTATCTGTCAAATGATTCATCACATGTTTTTAGAGTCTGGCAAAAAGCAATTATAGCTTTGCAGAGTGATTTTAGAGTGATTTATTATGTATTGGTCTTTGCTTATAAGGTGGCATTTCAGTTCAGATCTGTCCCGTAGTTCTCGTACCATCCTGAAAAGAACATTTGTCTCTGCCCATAATGAAGGCTTCCTGTACATTTTCCCTGTTTGAATTATTCAGTTGCACTCAGCTGAACTGATCTTGGTGTTTGTGTACACTGTGTGCATGTTTGTAGCTGCTCCAGATAAAGATTATGTTACAGGTCTGCAGAGCGGGAAAAGGGGATAAAGCTGTTTGTATTGGATAGGATTTAGCATCAAATGAGGAAGATAAACAGTCCATCCAGGACTGATTGAGCCTCAAAATGTAATACGGACTCAAGGATACACGAGTGTAGGGAGGTGTGTGTTGGTGCCCATGTGCACCTGTGTGGAGTTTAGGTGTATGAGAAAAAGTTTGAGTTATGGTTGTTTCATAAAGAAGGAGGAAATATGTTCGGTTGTGACAATGAAATCTTTTTTTTGCTCGTAAATGTACTGTATTTGTGAACATATTTTGGCATCGAAGGTAGCTCAGTCGTTGATTTGTATGTATTGAGAACAGTCTTATCTCTCGATGATGTTAACCCCTGAAGGGGCTTCAGGGTACGTCATTAAATTCACTCTTAAATGTCTGGAGTTGTGAGTTCTGTTTGGATGACGGCGACATGAGCTCATAACACACAGATTTATAAGCTGCATTATCAGCTGCCCCTTTTTCCCTAACCATGTCCACACATGTCTATTTTCAAACAGACTGTAAGTCACTGGCTTTTCTGAGGCTCTTATGCCTTTAAAATCCAGTGAAATGGAATTCGTGTCCTGTGACAAATTCTTCGCATTTGATTGGACTGCTAAGAGTTGGTGGGTTTGGAATTAAGTGCAATACAGAGCCACACACACACAAACACACAAAGACACAGACACACATACACACACACACACACACACACACACACACACACACACACACACACACACACACACACACAAGCCCTGTGTATATATATATATATTGATATACCTCCCTCACCTGTTCATGATGATAAAAGTGAAACTTGGCCCAATTGATTTTTCAACTGACTCTTTTCACTGCAACACTGTACAGGTACAGGATGGTCGGTTGTGTATGCGACATCCATTCGATACATCCATACAGTTGTTTATGTCGACTACAACAGCGCACCATTTGTTTTCAGCAGCCGGCCTAAAGCTAAGCTCAATGGGCAACAATTTGTGGCAAACTGTGTGCCGACTATTCAACTGAAATTGGGTATATCTGTGGATACACTTGATCATAGACAATACAGAATTAAATAATATGGTCAAAGTGCTTGAGCCCGCTACAATGTGCCTCCAAGCATTTTAGTCAGTCCTGTTTTCTTGGCCTATATACACAAGATAGATTACATCCCAGTTTAGGAATTACCAACAGGCCTTAGTCTGATGATGGAGCCTTACAGAATCAGAATCAGAGAGACTTAATTGATCCCCGGGGGGAATTGAGTTACATTATATAACAGCACAGACATTTCTATTAATTTGTTCACTTTACTTATTGGCAATATGCCAGGATTTGTGTGCCTTTACTGTTAAAGCAAGAATTATGGCCAATGAGCAACTGTTAAATGTTTAGACTTTTCAAAATAAATGAAAAAAAGTAATTTTCTTGATTTTTCTTTCCCTATTGTATTAAAAACGTGGTGACCCATGACCCCAAAACAGAGGTATATTCTGAACCGATTTGTGTGTCCCACCATACCCCTAAAAACCCTTTAGCCTACTTGTACCCAAACAAACTTCTCTTTTATCCCTCCACATTGCTCTGTTTGCTACAGAGTGCAGTTCTGTATGACCCGTGTGGCTAGCTAGTCGGTTGTCACGGCCCCTGAGTGCAGGATGAGTCATCAAACATTTGAAACCATGAAACTGAATAGAACAGAAGGAGATCTGATGAGGAGTCAAATGTTAATATACTCCGATACTTCATTTTATACATATTGCTATATGACAGATATATGAACAATTAACACAAGGACACATAATAAAACCGTGGAATTGTGTTTTTTAAAATTTCATTGGGATTTAAGATATGGTCCACTATTGACTCAAAAGGCATGTGTCCGCAGAGTCTCTCTGTATCTAGGGGACTGCAGCACTCAAATTAGCAGCTTTTAGTCACGGCTCTATCTATGAGTAAACTCTACAGACTCTGAGTTTAAAGCCAAGTCTGAGGTCAACTGTGCACTTCTCTTTCTGTCTAAATGACATACTCTAAAATAAATCCCACTAAAGCAATAGTTTGCCAGCAGACTATTTTTACTTGTTTAAAATAATTGAGGGACCTTTTCAACCCATTAGCATCCATTTAAATTCCAATTCAAAACTGTAATTAGAGGTTTCTTGCATGGATGTAACTCATACTGTTCTTTTGCATTTACTTGCTGGCATATGAATTATGCACACACATATAAATATAGAAGTTAACATTCTTGTAAAAATGGACCTGTTGGTTTGAATTGAACCCCCAGAGTACTCACAATTAATCAAACTGGTATGTACAAACAAAAACATGCTAAAAAGCATCAGGCTACTATTCAGTTATTTGTTCTTGATTGTTTTTATGTTCTCTCTGAAATGCTGGTGAACTCTTTTAAATGTCAATTGGCCTGAAACTGGAGACCAATTGAGACACGTAACTGGTTGATATTACCTCAGTCTTCATTGTGTTCAAATGGACACATTCTGCTCCCCATTATCCTGCAGTAAGAGAGACTTTATCTAGTGTATGGAAATATGCTACTCAGGTACAAAAGCCACAGTCAGACTTTTGTGTCGCCTTTTTTCTCTCACAGACATAAAGAAACCACAGTGACAGACTCACTAAAGTGGAAATTGAAACTTACAGCTTGATAAAATACAATTTTATGAAACAGTTTCCTTTGTACTGTAGCTTTTTACAAATGTATGCATCGAAGCGGAAACTTTCTCGCTCTAAAGAGGATCATTCTTTTCAGCCATCAGTCAGACTGGTTCACGGTACCTCTGCCTCAAATATTTTTGACACAAACACTCGAGCGTACGCATGAGGCATAAATGACGATCTTTTATCAGTACGTCTCTGCAGCTCTATGCCAAGCTACGGGGGTTGTTATTTTTTTCATGATACATACTATGGTCAATGTTCTGATCCACGGATTCTCATAGTGAATGTTTTGGTGACCCAAATTCAAATAGCTGTGGATTATTTTGCCTTTTGTAGAACAATATATATACTCTTTTAATTCTCATGATTTATAATAAATGGGATTCTATAATACAGGCTTCTAAGGCCATACCGATTAGACATTAAAACATTTCTATTGAGGTTTTTGAGTTTGACGTCATTCAGACTAAATGAGCTTATCCATACCTGTCTCTATCTGTCCTGTACTCGGAGCGGCCAGGTGTCTGTGGAGAGACGCTTCCCGGGGGGATTGCAAGTTACGTGTTCTATAAATCTGCCTTTAAGCAGTGAAACGTTAGAGCTGAGGATATTAATGATTACCGCTCTCCGCTGCAGAATCAACGTCGGGGATACACTGAGTTGTGCAGAAATACTGGGTTTAAACAGAATGAATCAAAAATGCAAAAAGAAAAAAGAAACTGCCCAGGATTCGAATATTGATTTAGAATTGGAATATCAACGTTATGAATGGCGCTTCAAAGCTTCCAACCATTCGGTACAGCCCTAATTACAGCAGTGCTTTATTGTGAAATATAAGACTACAGATGAAGACACACTCATAACTCAGGGTCTGTTTTATGTGTTTTTGCTTGTTTTTTACAAGTAGGAAGTCGGCGTTGGGACCTGGCATGTTTGTGTGTTGTATGAAGGCTCTGTATTGGTCTCTATTTTAATAATGTGATTGTATAGCTTTTCAAAGAGCAGCCTGTGTAACAATCAATGCCTTGAACATGCAGTCACACACTTAAAACAAATGCTGATTGACAGCCTTCTTAATTGTTGTCTTTGTTTATGCCACACAACCTTGGAGGACTGAAGCCGTCTCTGCCGCTGTGAATTTGTTGTTCTCAACTGTCTCTCGTCAAAATTGTGTTTTGGTTGAAAAGAATATGGCAAGAAATATTGCCTCATGAAAATAGATTTTTTTTTGCTGTAGTGTCAAAATTGTCAGGCTGACAAAAGGAAACAAGAGCTTGAGATGTTGCCTCTTATGTCGGTTTTCCGAACAAGGAGTTTGAGCACCATATTTGTCCTGCTTGCTTCTGATTGGTAAACTCATGAATTTCATAAAAGAAAATTCAGATTGGGTTGATATGCAGAATTTAAATAAATGATCAATACTAGTTTGTCCATAACTATTTCTTTCAATTCTACACTTCTGGTTTTAGAAGCCTGTATTTATAGGCATGTGAGTGTGGAGATTTATGAAAATGTGAATATATTATAAGTGATTTACGAGTTTAGCTGCAGTTTGGACTCATTAAAGTGTATATGCCAGAAGTGTGAATTATACTGAATGAGGAAGACAGCTTTACAAAAGTATTTTGTTACTGAAATACTTTGATAATACTCGTTTTACTTACTAAACATCCAACATGAGTACCTTTACACTGTAATCAGTTACAATACCTTGAACTTATCTAAAGTAGTCAAGGCAACTATAGTATCATCTGTTACAAAGCAAAATATGTTCATCTTACGGTAGAATTTATCTTTGGAAAATCATTTTTTAAACTTAATACATTAAATAACTGCTTAAAAGGAAAAGCTTTATTAGAGTTTTCTTTTTGCATTTTTTCAAATGCAAAACTACCATAACAGTCGAAGGGTGCACATTTTTCAATGTTTTTTATTAGGTGTATGTGTGTGTGTGTGTGTGTGTGTGTGGTTGTGTGTGTGTGTGTATATATAAGCTAAAACGACTGCTCCAGTACATTGTTATTTTAGATCGCTGCCTAAGCCTTGTTTAAGTTGGCCTCCTTTAGCTAACATATTTTCCTTGGTTAACTGCTAGATTTAGGAAATGGTAAATTTTGAAAATGAGTGTTTCACCATCTTCTGCAGTTTTAAAAACAGAAATATACAAATATATATATATATATATATATATATATATATACTGTATAATGTTTTCGTTAATGAACCTGATCCATGTGACACTGTTTTTACTTGCAGGTTTAATGGATGTAAAATTGCTTGCTTATGAATATCAGATCTGCATGCAAAGAGGAGTAAAATTGAGGGCTTTCAGCTGCCAAACAGCATGCTGGTCCTGATGAGAGGAATCTGACCCAGTTATGTGGAAACCAGCAAGCTCTGCTGGGAGACATCAAAGCAGCACCACACATTGTTTGTGTGTTCGTTTTCATCTGATGTCTGATAACAAAGGGCATTTGACCTCTGATCTGGAGTCTGTGGAGTGAGGGTTTGACATCTGTTGCACACAACTGTCCAATTATGAAACATATTTAAATAGTAAAGTTGCACTTAGAGGAAGTATTATCCTTGGCAAGCAAGACTTGGACACACCATGCTCAAAAATGTTGTTGAACCAAAAAATACTTTTGCTGTAAATCTAATATGATTGAATTTATTGTATTAGTTACGAGAATGACACAGTAGCCTGCTTTAACACAATGTGGGAAATTGTATTGTATTTTCTCTTTCCTGCTGTTCATTTTCTTCACGCTGCTCATTGGAATGAAAACTATGGTTGCATTGAATATCAGTTTGATATAATAAAGGAGTTTACACATATTGGAGACATTACAGGCTTACTACCAAATAGAACAGATACACATTAAACATAAAAAAACATACATGTTTTCATTTAAAATTTTAGGGATTAATACATCCTGACATTATATGTCATACATGGACATGCCTATTTAATTTATAATGTCAGTTAAGTGGACTGGAAGCTCATGTTATTTTATCGTTTTTATTTTTGATTGTTGAGTTTATTTAAAACAAAATATTGTTTGGGTTAATGAAGTTGAGCAATAATACATATTGTGCTAATAAAGTATATATTTTGTAATCCATTTGTGGGTGTTGGTGTGGCTCATGTTTGGTATTTTATTAAGGCAATGGATGTGGTTGTAATCAGTGGAGTGGTTAAGCCCTGGCTCTCTTTCTACCACGCAGAATGGGGAGGCATTAATTTGGCCCCGCTGGACAGAAGGAAATTAATGATCATTTACACTGACGACATAATCAGGCTTCACGCTGTCCTCTGATACTAAATTGCTTCTTTTGTTCCACAAGATCTCCGTCTTTCTCTCCCCATCTCGCTCTGTCAGTGTCCTTTTCTTTCTCTCGCGCTCTCAACTCTCGCTTTCTTTCTTTTTTTCCAGGTCGTTCTCTGTTATCGGTCATTAAGTGCTACGTTTCCATGGAAACAGCCAGTTTGGCAGGAATTGGCATGCTGCAAAAGTGTCCCAGTGATGTTCAATATGGAGAACAACACTCCTTCCACTGAGAGATCGTCCAGGGTGTCGTTGCAAACCTGTTAGAGATTCCACATCTTTGGAGGTAAAGAACGAGGATGAAGCCGACATCTCTCAGCATGGTTGTAGAGGGCAAAAGCATACACATGGCACCCGGAAGACGCCCCCTTAGTCCCTTATCTTTCAACCAGGGTTTGTATAGCTGTTCTTTTAGTGCCGTCACTTCTAAGAGCAGTGACCCTGTTGGCAGGTGACATGGGGGGGCTGCCTGTGTGTAATTAGGCTGTGCTCTGTGTGTAATGACTTAGCATGGAGCCGCTCTCTATCAGGCCAAGCAGACAGCCACTGTTAGCTTCAGACAGTGGGGAGGAGGGAGGAAGGGCTTCGGCCATCACCAAGGGCAAGCCTATAGGACGTTTCGGCAGCCTCATCTCTCAGAGGGGAGGTTAAATTGAGTTCCTGAGTCAGTGAAAATCCCCCTATCGCTTATCGAAAGGCAAGAGGGTTAAATATTCAGTCTGAGAGGTTTGAAATGTAATCTGCACTGTGGGTTTAAATTGTCTTTTGATTCCTCCCTCTCTGCTCTGTTCTGCCTGTAGTAAGACAGAGATAAGTGGGCCAGAGCAAAATGGCTGTCATAGCGACTGTCACTCAGGTTTGCAGAGTCAGACTTAACTTCAACTTGTGATTTGTTACATTTAGACACCATGTTACATTTTTTTTATCTGATATACATTTGAGAGATACTTCAAAGCCAACATTTATATATTCTATGTGATTCTGCTTTATAAATGTGTTAACTGGAGAGAAAAACTTAACCGGTTAATGTGTTTCTGCTTTAGAATATCTAAAGTTGAATCCTAAAATATTAATTTACCTTTAGAAATTAGATAATTTACTTCTGGCCTTTTCTTTTTATCCCGAATTTTCAAAAACAAACATTGCTCCTTTGAAACAAAAGCAATGTACCAGATTGCTTCTAGATGAAGTGTTTGTTTGCTGTTGTCCAGGCGGTTGAATGGATCATCTCTTCTTCCGAAGGTTGGTGGTCCAATTCCCAAGGTTCACCTGGCCTTGAGCAAAGCACTGCACCCCAAATTGAAGGAAAGCAACATACTTTTAGAATCTAAAAAATGCACTGTCCAAGTTAATTTGGATGACAGGGGATTAAGACAGTATGTTTCCTGTGTAGCTCTGTTCAACAAAGCATGTTTCGATAATAAGCACTATATTCCACTGCTGTGCATCTTACACATGCTATCCCCCCCCCCCCCCCATTTGAAATATATAATAACACCTTATTGACCGTTGCTGCTCTGATACCTCTAAGAAGTCTCTTCTCTAAATTATAACTGATCCAAGCTTGGCTGTCTCCGGCTCTGCACGTTGCTTACTCTGAGTTCATTATCCATGTTATATTTACTGATGCTCTACCAGAGGGAACTTAGCGGGGGAGATTTAAGATGACTCGTCTTATTTACAGAGTTTACAGGAGTAGTAAGGCTGCCGGAGAAGCAGTATTTTTTAAATATCCTATCCAACACAGTGAAAACAGAAAGACAAAAATAGCATGAAATGTAGTTGCTAAAGCTTAGCAGAGAGGGTGGGAGAGCTTTAGCGTCCGTGTAAAGGATGATGAGGTTATGAGCTGATGAAGAGGACAGACAGACAGATGGCGTGAAAGAGCAGCCGTGCCTTTACTGTCTGGCACGCGTGAATTCGACCAACATTATGAGTGTGGGCAGTAACGCAATTTGACATTGATTATATAAAAACACAATAAATTGAAAACACTGTCTTAGCTTTTATATTTTCAAGAGACTGCACTCTACAATATGCTTCTCAAAGAGAAGGAGAGTTCTTCTTTGAAGACCTATTTATTTTGTCATGTCATTTTTAAAACTAGAAGAGCACAGGATGAGACAGGGTTTGGCTAGCCATGTGTATCAATACAGCTAAGCTCACAGTTAGGCTGATGGACAGGTGCCAAGGCTTCATCAGTCGCGTAGAAGTGGCGCAGTAATTAGTCAAATGAGGAGGAAGTGGAGGAGACGCCACAGAGAGAGAACCCCCTGGGGCTCTGTCTCCTCAGCAGGAGGACCTCCACGGCCCATTCAAATGCACACGCACAGTTTCACACATTAGAGGTATTTTAGATACAGAAACAAGGAGCACACATGTCCCCAGAAATAAGATTCATGCTTACAAACTTACACACACATAGACGAGCATTCATCACGTATTATTTTGCTACTGCTGTAATTTAATGTGGTGGGATGGGGGATGAAATTTGGTTGATAGTATATTTGCTAACTGTCTGTTTGCTAACTGTCTGAGACATTACTGTCTCTGTACGGGCAGTTTTAGAGCTACATAAAGTATTGAATAAGCGCTAGGATGGGGAGGGGTGGATGAAGTCAAGAAAATAAGAAACATAGTAGGGGGAAGAATTCTAGGGAGGATATTTTTTCGGCTGCCTATTTGACAAAACCTAGTAGAAGGGGAAAACAATTCCCTACCATCAGCAAGTTAAGACAAAGGTTGCAGTTTATCTCTGTCTAAAAGACAAATACCCTGACTGAGGATGGAAGGGAGGAGGGGAACCGGGCGAGGCTGCCCAACATATCCCTTGGTCCTTCCTCTCACCAACAAGTCCCTTACTATGAATCCTTCTCTCCGATAGTTGCTAACCTTCTGGATGGATTTCATCGAGCTAGTGCTGTTAAATCCTGGAATCGCTCCCTACTTCTCCACGGCCCTTTGCTTCTGCTGACAGGTCTAATTAATGAATATATACAGAAACTGGGAAGTTAAAAGATCACTGTGGGTTCCATCTGTCCAGCTGGTCTTGTTTGCCTGTTGGTTTGCACCGTCTGTGGCTTGGCATAGTAAATACCCCCCTCACACTATCAGATTGGCATGCTTCATCTGCGAGGTGAGTCAGATTATTTGATCAGCTCGTTTGGGAGAAGAGGTGGATCCGTGATGTAAGACACAGTGTTCAAGGTCAGTTTTTATTGTCACTTGGTCAGTTAAACTGGCCTACGAGGATGAATCAGTTCTGGCTGTTTGATTCGAATCTTCAAGACGTGGCAATCACTAAAATTAGAATTACAAGCACGTCGAACAGCCTCTAGATCTTGTATAATGTGACACAAGTGAGATCTGGAAGAAGATGATAATCACATCACTTAGGATGTTGGTGAGTTGCAGTGAAGCAGTGGAGACAGCAATTTTAACTTCACTGATTACATTTGAATGAGACCATACAGCACCTGCAGGTGAAAACGCTATTTCAGAGAGGAGCAGATTAGACGATGTTGAGTGTATGCAAAGTCCTGTCTCTGTGGGGCGTTTGTTCACGTGTGTGCGCTTGTGATCGTGTACATGTAAATAATGTTTTTCTTTGTTCAGATCTGTTTGTATCACCAGTGGACAATCCCTCTGATAATGTAACAGAAGCCAACCCATCATACCCCCCCCCCCCCCCCCCTCCATGTCATCTTTTTGTTTCTTTCTCTCTTCCCTTTTAATCTCCAACTCTCCCCAAGGGGTGTATGTAAATATTTAGTCCAGCCTTTGTTTTCTGTGATGAGTCCCCGGATGCAGCGAGCTCTGAGTTACTCTGTGTTGCCTCTGAGACTATGAGAGAATTATGTCTATGTCTTTTACATGTTCTGTTCGTGGCTTTCTATTGATTTTTTTTTCAGTCCATATTTGCAAGATTAACCAGCAAGAACTTGGATATCTCAGCCTTGTGAATAGTTGTCATTTTGCAATTAGTTGTTCTAGCTGGCACAGTTGTGTGTGAGTATGATTAACTGTTCATTTAGCTCCACACCTCATAGTCACTGTTGCATGTCAAGCTTTCCTTTCTGGTATTGAACATACTCTACATGATATTATTAAAATAATAATAGAATTATTATTAAAATAATCATTAGTTGCAGCCCTAACTGAAAGACTGAAGCCAAAGCGGCATGTACGGTAAAGAAACCCAGCATCTTTACCAGTTAATGACCCATTTAAAAAAACAAATATACTCGGACTATTGTAACATAACTCTGTTGAGCTTATTTCATGCTTAATGTTAGAAGAGAAGAGGCTTTTAGGATATGGGTTAACCAATCACATTATATCTGGTGACGTTGGCTGTGGTTGCTGGAGAGTAAACTATCACGGACCACAGTCTGGCTCGGGATGTGCTGTAAAATACTGTAAGGAAATGCTACCTGTGTGCGTTACGTAACCTGTAACCTAATGTAACCGAGTTTGTTCGTAAAGTAGCCGAACATGAACACGACTGCAGTTCATGTTAGATGTTAGATTAACAATCAGATTTTGGATTAACAATTAGCTGATCCATATCTCACACTTTTGCTATTTGTTTTTTAGAAATTCTAAAGAAAAGAAAACAACACCCGCCACCACCACTCAAAATGCAGATCCCCTTGCTTCGACATGTGGAGAAATCCAAAGCTCAACAGACTTGCCTAGTTCCAGTTGCTAAGTTGCACATTCGAGCCATTAACATTAATTAATGAGTGACAATTAATTCTTCACTGAAGAAAAAGCAAAATGAAACCTTGAGAAAAGCAAAATGCAAATCAGGCAGCTATCAGTTATTGTTTTGGCTGCTGAATCACACGTCACACATCACATGGATTGTAGACTATGTTTTTTGACATGATGCAGTCCCAAGTGTGGTAGACATGTACTCACTGACTCTCAGTGCGCACATGCCATCAAAGCAGGTGGCAGATTAGCCGTATACAACTTGCTCATTACTGACACGGTCATCTGTCTCTTCTTCTCCTCTGTGTCATTGGGACAGAACATCTCCCCGGGACACCATAGCTTCACAATAGAAAAGTCAATCAGTGCGTTTACATGATGGTATAATTCGAATCTTGCTTTAGTCGGACTATGCTATCTTTTGGGGGATCTGCTATTATCCCAATATACATGGCAGTGAGTAATTCGAATCATTGGCCGAAAGCATGTCATATCCGATACGATAGGTGGCACTGTTTTCATTACAACTCGTGGTGATACAGCCATTTCCGCTTGACCTCTTCACCACCACCAACAACAACCAACAACATCAACATTTCGAGAAAGATGGAGAACAGAGAGCCAGGCGAAGCTACATCCCTCTACTATTCTTGCATGATGTTAATCGTGACATTATCGTCTCTTTCGACTCTTTCGACTTCCGGGTCACGACATGGGAGGGAGGGAGGGAGGGAGGGAGGGAGGAGGGCGGCGGGATCTCAAGCATGCGCAAAGACGCAAAGTCCAGTTCCTAATCCAATTCACCGTTACATGCCGCGATAGTCGAATTATCAACCGGATCGGATCGAGTTATCCAGGGGTGTTAATCGGATCGTAGTCGGACCGCACATAGTCGAACAAAGGTGTTTACATGAAACGGATAATTCGATTTCAGTCCGACTAAGCCAGTTATTCGAATGCATGTAAACACGGTCAATGTTTCTGCTCTTTCTGCGTCTGACTGGACTCTGGAGGCTCCCAGTCCTGAACTATGAGAGTCTTCTGGTGCGTTTGTGTCTTATCGAGCCTTATGTGCTCTCTCTTATTAAGCTCTTCCCGGGGCCCGTTGAAGCCGGGCCTGCTCTGCGGAGCCCACTAATATTCCCATATGATGTGGCATCTGTCTCTGTCAACCTCCGTGCTGCAGCAGCCAGACACGGCCTATTGTGGCTGACTTCACAGAGAGATAACAGTCCTCTTTTCGACCCAGACGAAAGGACAATCATATCAACGCGAACGACTACCAGCAAAAATGGCGAAAAAGTCAACAAATAAGTCTTAATATAAAGTGGCAGCAGCAGACAGAAACCTTTTTCCTTTGTTATCGCTTTGACTGTTTTGACTTTCCTCTGCTTTCCTCTGAAGGCAAGAAGAACATTTTGAAAAGTTCAAACGTTTGTGCGATAACACAAGTTGCTTTCCACATTTTATTCAACATCAATGTTTGTTTAGGTTTTTTGTTTACAATGCTACAGAAGTTGAGGCATACGGGGAATTACTTGCAGTACAGTGGACTTGTGTGGTGGCTGGGGTTTGGGAGCCAGCTCAATCTGCAGAGCACTATTTTACAGTTATTTTCTGGAGACTCGCCACCCTCTGTCTTCCCATCTGTGTGTTTACAGTGACACTCAGAGCTTGGCACATTGGAACCAGTCATCATGGCTAATGATGACATTGTGACTGTGTGACATGGACTGTATTTGAGGGTGTGAATGTGAATTTGCGCATGTGTGCATCTGCATGTCTCATTGTGTGTGTGTGTGTGTGTGTGTGTGTGTGATTTGTCAGCGTGCGCTTGACTGTCCTGACTGCCAGATAAAGCATATTGGTCGCAATTTGGCATCGTAGCTTCTGTCGTATCCTGTGTGAGTGTTAACAGCAGAAGGTTTGATTGGTCGTCATTGGCACTCTGCGGAGCCACCTCTCCGCAGCCTTTCCAATCCATGAATTAGCATTCGTCTTTACAGAAAGGAAAGGAAACAGTCGCCTCCATTATTTTATTTGAATCCTTTTTTTCTTCCTTAATTTCGCTCTTTTTCATATTGTAAAATGCTGTCAGAGCTGATGTTTCTCTATAATGTAAATCTGACTTAACCATATCTTTGAGTGGAAAAACAGGCTTTCAACTAAATTAATGAATACATTGCGTAGTATTTTGTTTCCTTTAGAATAGCATGTCTGCTCTGTTGTGTGTACGTTCACTACGATGGCGATACAGTTGGGCAGAGTACATTTATGAAGAAGTGCATATGAGTAACATTTTGAGGTGCAGTACAACAGGTCCAATGATAGTTAGTTGTAGTTGGAATTGATAGTAGGTTTACGGTACTTTTATTCAAACAACTGTGTAATTAGATATATAATCAATTACAGACTTAATTTACCCAAAGAATGTTGTACATTTTAATTAACCAAAATTATATCTTTCTTTATTTCTTCTATTTATTTAAATTTTTTACAGTTGCATTTTTTTTCTTCTCCAAAGTACTTACAAGTGGTTTGCCTCTGCTCAAAAACTGAATTTGATGATCAGTGAAGTTTCCTGCCGCACTACTTTTTTCGTCTTCCTTTCCTGTAGCTGCCCCATTACCTGAGTGAGTCAAGCTCCAAAGCCCTCAAATATAATTTTCGGCAGGCTGATGTGCTTGTGGCCCTTCAGCGATGATGGTCACTCATCTCCAACCTCTAGCGAAAGGGGATTTAAAGCTCCTATCGTGGCCAGCATTGCCATGTGCTGTCGGTCTGCACCCAGCGCTCCTCCAACCTAATGCTCATTGGCCGGCTGCTACTTTCTGGGCTGGAGCTCTGCCTGG